>NW_028142468.1:0-62173 GCF_055691185.1 Crinia signifera | reverse complement strand
AAGCGGAAGTGGGCGGGTCCAGGCCCCATTAAGCCCCCTGCCATACCCAGGGTTGCCCTGGCAACTGTTGCTGGCCCCCAAAGCGGAAGTGGGCGGGTCCAGGCCCCCTAAAGCCCGCTGCCATGCCCAGGGTTGCCCTGGCAACTGTTGCTGGCCCCCAAAGCGGAAGTGGGCGGGTCCAGGCCCCCTTGAGCCCCCTGCCATACCCAGGGTTGCCCTGGCAACTGTTGCTGGCCCCCAAAGCGGAAGTGGGCGGGTCCAGGCCCCCTTAAAGCCCCCTGCCATGCCCATGGTTGCCCTGGCAACTGTTGCTGGCCCCCAAAGCGGAAGTGGGCGGGTCCAGGCCCCCTTAAAGCCCCCTGCCATGCCCATGGTTGCCCTGGCAACTGTTGCTGGCCCCCAAAGCGGAAGTGGGCGGGTCCAGGCCCCCTTAAGCCCCCTGCCATGCCCAGGGTTGCCCTGGCACCTGTTGCTGGCCCCCAAAGCGGAAGTGGGCGGGTCCAGGCCCCCTTGAGCCCCCTGCCATGCCCAGGGTTGCCCTGGCAACTGTTGCTGGCCCCCAAAGCGGAAGTGGGCGGGTCCAGGCCCCCTTAAAGCCCCCTGCCATGCCCAGGGTTGCCCTGGCAACTGTTGCTGGCCCCCAAAGCGGAAGTGGGCGGGTCCAGGCCCCCTTAAAGCCCCCTGCCATGCCCAGGGTTGCCCTGGCAACTGTTGCTGGCCCCCAAAGCGGAAGTGGGCGGGTCCAGGCCCCCTTAAAGCCCCCTGTCATGCCCAGGGTTGCCCTGGCACCTGTTGCTGGCCCCCAAAGCGGAAGTGGGCGGGTCCAGGCCCCCTTGAGCCCCCTGCCATGCCCAGGGTTGCCCTGGCAACTGTTGCTGGCCCCCAAAGCGGAAGTGGGCGGGTCCAGGCCCCCTTAAAGCCCCCTGCCATGCCCAGGGTTGCCCTGGCAACTGTTGCTGGCCCCCAAAGCGGAAGTGGGCGGGTCCAGGAACCCTTAAAGCCCCCTGCCATGCCCAGGGTTGCCCTGGCAACTGTTGCTGGCCCCCAAAGCGGAAGTGGGCGGGTCCAGGCCCCCTTAAAGCCCCCTGCCATGCCCAGGGTTGCCCTGGCAACTGTTGCTGGCCCCCAAAGCGGAAGTGAGCGGGTCCAGGCCCCCTTGAGCCCCCTGCCATGCCCAGGGTTGCCCTGGCAACTGTTGCTGGCCCCCAAAGCGGAAGTGGGCGGGTCCAGGCCCCCTTAAGCCCCCTGCCATACCCAGGGTTGCCCTGGCAACTGTTGCTGGCCCCCAAAGCGGAAGTGGGCGGGTCCAGGCCCCCTTAAAGCCCGCTGCCATGCCCAGGGTTGCCCTGGCAACTGTTTCTGGCCCCCAAAGCGGAAGTGGGCGGGTCCAGGCCCCCTTAAAGCCCCCTGCCATGCCCAGGGTTGCCCTGGCAACTGTTGCTGGCCCCAAAAGCGGAAGTGGGCGGGTCCAGGCCCCCTTAATGCCCCCTGCCATGCCCAGGGTTGCCCTGGCAACTGTTGCTGGCCCCCAAAGCGGAAGTGGGCGGGTCCAGGCCCCCTTGAGCCCCCTGCCATGCCCAGGGTTGCCCTGGCAACTGTTGCTGGCCCCCAAAGCGGAAGTGGGCGGGTCCAGGCCCCCTTAAGCCCCCTGCCATGCCCAGGGTTGCCCTGGCAACTGTTGCTGGCCCCCAAAGCGGAAGTGGGCGGGTCCAGGCCCCCTTGAGCCCCCTGCCATACCCAAGGTTGCCCTGGCAACTGTTGCTGGCCCCCAAAGCGGAAGTGGGCGGGTCCAGGCCCCCTTGAGCCCCCTGCCATGCCCAGGGTTGCCCTGGCAACTGTTGCTGGCCCCCAAAGCGGAAGTGGGCGGGTCTAGGCCCCCTTGAGCCCCCTGCCATACCCAGGGTTGCCCTGGCAACTGTTGCTGGCCCCCAAAGCGGAAGTGGGCGGGTCCAGGCCCCCTTGAGCCCCCTGCCATACCCAAGGTTGCCCTGGCAACTGTTGCTGGCCCCCAAAGCGGAAGTGGGCGGGTCCAGGCCCCCTTGAGCCCCCTGCCATGCCCAGGGTTGCCCTGGCAACTGTTGCTGGCCCCCAAAGCGGAAGTGGGCGGGTCCAGGCCCCCTTGAGCCCCCTGCCATACCCAGGGTTGCCCTGGCAACTGTTGCTGGCCCCCAAAGCGGAAGTGGGCGGGTCCAGGCCCCCTTGAGCCCCCTGCCATACCCAAGGTTGCCCTGGCAACTGTTGCTGGCCCCCAAAGCGGAAGTGGGCGGGTCCAGGCCCCCTTGAGCCCCCTGCCATGCCCAGGGTTGCCCTGGCAACTGTTGCTGGCCCCCAAAGCGGAAGTGGGCGGGTCCAGGCCCCCTTGAGCCCCCTGCCATACCCAGGGTTGCCCTGGCAACTGTTGCTGGCCCCCAAAGCGGAAGTGGGCGGGTCCAGGCCCCCTTAAAGCCCCCTGCCATGCCCAGGGTTGCCCTGGCAACTGTTGCTGGCCCCCAAAGCGGAAGTGGGCGGGTCCAGGCCCCCTTAAGCCCCCTGCCATGCCCAGGGTTGCCCTGGCAACTGTTGCTGGCCCCCAAAGCGGAAGTGGGCGGGTCCAGGCCCCCTTAAGCCCCCTGCCATGCCCAGGGTTGCCCTGGCAACTGTTGCTGGCCCCCAAAGCGGAAGTGGGCGGGTCCAGGCCCCCTTGAGCCCCCTGCCATGCCCAGGGTTGCCCTGGCAACTGTTGCTGGCCCCCAAAGCGGAAGTGGGCGGGTCCAGGCCCCCATTAAAGCCCCCTGCCATGCCCAGGGTTGCCCTGGCAACTGTTGCTGGCCCCCAAAGCGGAAGTGGGCGGGTCCAGGCCCCCTTGAGCCCCCTGCCATACCCAGGGTTGCCCTGGCAACTGTTGCTGGCCCCCAAAGCGGAAGTGGGCGGGTCCAGGCCCCCTTAAAGCCCCCTGCCATGCCCATGGTTGCCCTGGCAACTGTTGCTGGCCCCCAAAGCGGAAGTGGGCGGGTCCAGGCCCCCTTAAAGCCCCCTGCCATGCCCAGGGTTGCCCTGGCAACTGTTGCTGGCCCCCAAAGCGGAAGTGGGCGGGTCCAGGCCCCCTTAAAGCCCCCTGCCATGCCCAGGGTTGCCCTGGCAACTGTTGCTGGCCCCCAAAGCGGAAGTGGGCGGGTCCAGGCCCCCTTAAGCCCCCTGCCATGCCCAGGGTTGCCCTGGCACCTGTTGCTGGCCCCCAAAGCGGAAGTGGGCGGGTCCAGGCCCCCTTGAGCCCCCTGCCATGCCCAGGGTTGCCCTGGCAACTGTTGCTGGCCCCCAAAGCGGAAGTGGGCGGGTCCAGGCCCCCTTAAAGCCCCCTTCCATGCCCAGGGTTGCCCTGGCAACTGTTGCTGGCCCCCAAAGCGGAAGTGGGCGGGTCCAGGAACCCTTAAAGCCCCCTGCCATGCCCAGGGTTGCCCTGGCAACTGTTGCAGGCCCCCAAAGGGAAGTGGGCGGGTCCAGGCCCCCTTAAGCCCCCTGCCATGCCCAGGGTTGCCCTGGCAACTGTTGCTGGCCCCCAAAGCGGAAGTGGGCGGGTCCAGGCCCCCTTGAGCCCCCTGCCATACCCAAGGTTGCCCTGGCAACTGTTGCTGGCCCCCAAAGCGGAAGTGGGCGGGTCCAGGCCCCCTTGAGCCCCCTGCCATGCCCAGGGTTGCCCTGGCAACTGTTGCTGGCCCCCAAAGCGGAAGTGGGCGGGTCCAGGCCCCCTTGAGCCCCCTGCCATACCCAGGGTTGCCCTGGCAACTGTTGCTGGCCCCCAAAGCGGAAGTGGGCGGGTCTAGGCCCCCTTGAGCCCCCTGCCATACCCAAGGTTGCCCTGGCAACTGTTGCTGGCCCCCAAAGCGGAAGTGGGCGGGTCCAGGCCCCCTTGAGCCCCCTGCCATGCCCAGGGTTGCCCTGGCAACTGTTGCTGGCCCCCAAAGCGGAAGTGGGCGGGTCCAGGCCCCCTTGAGCCCCCTGCCATACCCAGGGTTGCCCTGGCAACTGTTGCTGGCCCCCAAAGCGGAAGTGGGCGGGTCCAGGCCCCCTTAAAGCCCCCTGCCATGCCCAGGGTTGCCCTGGCAACTGTTGCTGGCCCCCAAAGCGGAAGTGGGCGGGTCCAGGCCCCCTTAAGCCCCCTGCCATGCCCAGGGTTGCCCTGGCAACTGTTGCTGGCCCCCAAAGCGGAAGTGGGCGGGTCCAGGCCCCCTTGAGCCCCCTGCCATGCCCAGGGTTGCCCTGGCAACTGTTGCTGGCCCCCAAAGCGGAAGTGGGCGGGTCCAGGCCCCCATTAAAGCCCCCTGCCATGCCCAGGGTTGCCCTGGCAACTGTTGCTGGCCCCCAAAGCGGAAGTGGGCGGGTCCAGGCCCCCTTGAGCCCCCTGCCATACCCAAGGTTGCCCTGGCAACTGTTGCTGGCCCCCAACGCAGAAGTGGGCGGGTCCAGGCCCACTTGAGCCCCCTGCCATGCCCAGGGTTGCCCTGGCAACTGTTGCTGTCCCCCAAAGCGGAAGTATGCTGGTCCAGGCCCCCTAAAAGCCACCTGCCATGCCCAGGGTTGCCCTGGCAACTGTTGCTGGCCCCCAAAGCGGAAGTGGGCGGGTCCAGGCCCCCTTAAAGCCCCCTGCCATGCCCAGGGTTGCCCTGGCAACTGTTGCTGGCCCCCAAAGCGGAAGTGGGCGGGTCCAGGCCCCATTAAGCCCCCTGCCATACCCAGGGTTGCCCTGGCAACTGTTGCTGGCCCCCAAAGCGGAAGTGGGCGGGTCCAGGCCCCCTTAAAGCCCGCTGCCATGCCCAGGGTTGCCCTGGCAACTGTTTCTGGCCCCCAAAGCGGAAGTGGGCGGGGTCCAGGCCCCTTAAAGCCCCCTGCCATGCCCAGGGTTGCCCTGGCAACTGTTGCTGGCCCCCAAAGCGGAAGTGAGCGGGTCCAGGCCCCCTTGAGCCCCCTGCCATGCCCAGGGTTGCCCTGGCAACTGTTGCTGGCCCCCAAAGCGGAAGTGGGCGGGTCCAGGCCCCCTTAAGCCCCCTGCCATACCCAGGGTTGCCCTGGCAACTGTTGCTGGCCCCCAAAGCGGAAGTGGGCGGGTCCAGGCCCCCTTAAAGCCCGCTGCCATGCCCAGGGTTGCCCTGGCAACTGTTTCTGGCCCCCAAAGCGGAAGTGGGCGGGTCCAGGCCCCCTTAAAGCCCCTGCCATGCCCAGGGTTGCCCTGGCAACTGTTGCTGGCCCCCAAAGCGGAAGTGGGCGGGTCCAGGCCCCCTTAATGCCCCCTGCCATGCCCAGGGTTGCCCTGGCAACTGTTGCTGGCCCCCAAAGCGGAAGTGGGCGGGTCCAGGCCCCCTTGAGCCCCCTGCCATGCCCAGGGTTGCCCTGGCAACTGTTGCTGGCCCCCAAAGCGGAAGTGGGCGGGTCCAGGCCCCCTTAAAGCCCCCTGCCATGCCCAGGGTTGCCCTGGCAACTGTTGCTGGCCCCCAAAGCGGAAGTGGGCGGGTCCAGGCCCCCTTGAGCCCCCTGCCATGCCCAGGGTTGCCCTGGCAACTGTTGCTGGCCCCCAACGCAGAAGTGGGCGGGTCCAGGCCCCCTTGAGCCCCCTGCCATGCCCAGGGTTGCCCTGGCAACTGTTGCTGGCCCCAAAAGCGAAAGTGGGCGGGTCCAGGCCCCCTTAATGCCCCCTGCCATGCCCAGGGTTGCCCTGGCAACTGTTGCTGGCCCCCAAAGCGGAAGTGGGCGGGTCCAGGCCCCCTTGAGCCCCCTGCCATGCCCAGGGTTGCCCTGGCAACTGTTGCTGGCCCCCAAAGCGGAAGTGGGCGGGTCCAGGCCCCCTTAAAGCCCCCTGCCATGCCCATGGTTGCCCTGGCAACTGTTGCTGGCCCCCAAAGGGAAGTGGGCGGGTCCAGGCCCCCTTAAGCCCCCTGCCATGCCCAGGGTTGCCCTGGCAACTGTTGCTGGCCCCCAAAGCGGAAGTGGGCGGGTCCAGGCCCCCTTGAGCCCCCTGCCATACCCAAGGTTGCCCTGGCAACTGTTGCTGGCCCCCAACGCAGAAGTGGGCGGGTCCAGGCCCCCTTGAGCCCCCTGCCATACCCAAGGTTGCCCTGGCAACTGTTGCTGGCCCCCAAAGCGGAAGTGGGCGGGTCCAGGCCCCCTTGAGCCCCCTGCCATGCCCAGGGTTGCCCTGGCAACTGTTGCTGGCCCCCAAAGCGGAAGTGGGCGGGTCCAGGCCCCCTTGAGCCCCCTGCCATACCCAGGGTTGCCCTGGCAACTGTTGCTGGCCCCCAAAGCGGAAGTGGGCGGGTCCAGGCCCCCTTAAAGCCCCCTGCCATGCCCAGGGTTGCCCTGGCAACTGTTGCTGGCCCCCAAAGCGGAAGTGGGCGGGTCCAGGCCCCCTTAAGCCCCCTGCCATGCCCAGGGTTGCCCTGGCAACTGTTGCTGGCCCCCAAAGCGGAAGTGGGCGGGTCCAGGCCCCCTTAAGCCCCCTGCCATGCCCAGGGTTGCCCTGGCAACTGTTGCTGGCCCCCAAAGCGGAAGTGGGCGGGTCCAGGCCCCTTGAGCCCCCTGCCATGCCCAGGGTTGCCCTGGCAACTGTTGCTGGCCCCCAAAGCGGAAGTGGGCGGGTCCAGGCCCCCATTAAAGCCCCCTGCCATGCCCAGGGTTGCCCTGGCAACTGTTGCTGGCCCCCAAAGCGGAAGTGGGCGGGTCCAGGCCCCCTTGAGCCCCCTGCCATACCCAGGGTTGCCCTGGCAACTGTTGCTGGCCCCCAAAGCGGAAGTGGGCGGGTCCAGGCCCCCTTAAAGCCCCCTGCCATGCCCATGGTTGCCCTGGCAACTGTTGCTGGCCCCCAAAGCGGAAGTGGGCGGGTCCAGGCCCCCTTAAAGCCCCCTGCCATGCCCAGGGTTGCCCTGGCAACTGTTGCTGGCCCCCAAAGCGGAAGTGGGCGGGTCCAGGCCCCCTTAAAGCCCCCTGCCATGCCCAGGGTTGCCCTGGCAACTGTTGCTGGCCCCAAAGCGGAAGTGGGCGGGTCCAGGCCCCCTTAAGCCCCCTGCCATGCCCAGGGTTGCCCTGGCACCTGTTGCTGGCCCCCAAAGCGGAAGTGGGCGGGTCCAGGCCCCCTTGAGCCCCCTGCCATGCCCAGGGTTGCCCTGGCAACTGTTGCTGGCCCCCAAAGCGGAAGTGGGCGGGTCCAGGCCCCCTTAAAGCCCCCTGCCATGCCCAGGGTTGCCCTGGCAACTGTTGCTGGCCCCCAAAGCGGAAGTGGGCGGGTCCAGGAACCCTTAAAGCCCCCTGCCATGCCCAGGGTTGCCCTGGCAACTGTTGCTGGCCCCAAAAGCGGAAGTGGGCGGGTCCAGGCCCCCTTAAGCCCCCTGCCATGCCCAGGGTTGCCCTGGCAACTGTTGCTGGCCCCCAAAGCGGAAGTGGGCGGGTCCAGGCCCCCTTGAGCCCCCTGCCATACCCAAGGTTGCCCTGGCAACTGTTGCTGGCCCCCAAAGCGGAAGTGGGCGGGTCCAGGCCCCCTTGAGCCCCCTGCCATGCCCAGGGTTGCCCTGGCAACTGTTGCTGGCCCCCAAAGCGGAAGTGGGCGGGTCCAGGCCCCCTTGAGCCCCTGCCATACCCAGGGTTGCCCTGGCAACTGTTGCTGGCCCCCAAAGCGGAAGTGGGCGGGTCCAGGCCCCCTTGAGCCCCCTGCCATACCCAAGGTTGCCCTGGCAACTGTTGCTGGCCCCCAAAGCGGAAGTGGGCGGGTCCAGGCCCCCTTGAGCCCCCTGCCATGCCCAGGGTTGCCCTGGCAACTGTTGCTGGCCCCCAAAGCGGAAGTGGGCGGGTCCAGGCCCCCTTGAGCCCCCTGCCATACCCAGGGTTGCCCTGGCAACTGTTGCTGGCCCCCAAAGCGGAAGTGGGCGGGTCCAGGCCCCCTTAAAGCCCCCTGCCATGCCCAGGGTTGCCCTGGCAACTGTTGCTGCCCCCAAAGCGGAAGTGGGCGGGTCCAGGCCCCCTTAAGCCCCCTGCCATGCCCAGGGTTGCCCTGGCAACTGTTGCTGGCCCCCAAAGCGGAAGTGGGCGGGTCCAGGCCCCCTTGAGCCCCCTGCCATGCCCAGGGTTGCCCTGGCAACTGTTGCTGGCCCCCAAAGCGGAAGTGGGCGGGTCCAGGCCCCCATTAAAGCCCCCTGCCATGCCCAGGGTTGCCCTGGCAACTGTTGCTGGCCCCCAAAGCGGAAGTGGGCGGGTCCAGGCCCCCTTGAGCCCCCTGCCATACCCAAGGTTGCCCTGGCAACTGTTGCTGGCCCCCAACGCAGAAGTGGGCGGGTCCAGGCCCACTTGAGCCCCCTGCCATGCCCAGGGTTGCCCTGGCAACTGTTGCTGTCCCCCAAAGCGGAAGTATGCTGGTCCAGGCCCCCTAAAAGCCACCTGCCATGCCCAGGGTTGCCCTGGCAACTGTTGCTGGCCCCCAAAGCGGAAGTGGGCGGGTCCAGGCCCCCTTAAAGCCCCCTGCCATGCCCAGGGTTGCCCTGGCAACTGTTGCTGGCCCCCAAAGCGGAAGTGAGCGGGTCCAGGCCCCCTTGAGCCCCCTGCCATGCCCAGGGTTGCCCTGGCAACTGTTGCTGGCCCCCAAAGCGGAAGTGGGCGGGTCCAGGCCCCATTAAGCCCCCTGCCATACCCAGGGTTGCCCTGGCAACTGTTGCTGGCCCCCAAAGCGGAAGTGGGCGGGTCCAGGCCCCCTTAAAGCCCGCTGCCATGCCCAGGGTTGCCCTGGCAACTGTTTCTGGCCCCCAAAGCGGAAGTGGGCGGGTCCAGGCCCCCTTAAAGCCCCCTGCCATGCCCAGGGTTGCCCTGGCAACTGTTGCTGGCCCCCAAAGCGGAAGTGAGTGGGTCCAGGCCCCCTTGAGCCCCCTGCCATGCCCAGGGTTGCCCTGGCAACTGTTGCTGGCCCCCAAAGCGGAAGTGGGCGGGTCCAGGCCCCCTTAAGCCCCCTGCCATACCCAGGGTTGCCCTGGCAACTGTTGCTGGCCCCCAAAGCGGAAGTGGGCGGGTCCAGGCCCCCTTAAAGCCCGCTGCCATGCCCAGGGTTGCCCTGGCAACTGTTTCTGGCCCCCAAAGCGGAAGTGGGCGGGTCCAGGCCCCCTTAAAGCCCCCTGCCATGCCCAGGGTTGCCCTGGCAACTGTTGCTGGCCCCAAAAGCGAAAGTGGGCGGGTCCAGGCCCCCTTAATGCCCCCTGCCATGCCCAGGGTTGCCCTGGCAACTGTTGCTGGCCCCAAAGCGGAAGTGGGCGGGTCCAGGCCCCCTTGAGCCCCCTGCCATGCCCAGGGTTGCCCTGGCAACTGTTGCTGGCCCCCAAAGCGGAAGTGGGCGGGTCCAGGCCCCCTTAAAGCCCCCTGCCATGCCCATGGTTGCCCTGGCAACTGTTGCTGGCCCCCAAAGGGAAGTGGGCGGGTCCAGGCCCCTTAAGCCCCCTGCCATGCCCAGGGTTGCCCTGGCAACTGTTGCTGGCCCCCAAAGCGGAAGTGGGCGGGTCTAGGCCCCCTTGAGCCCCCTGCCATACCCAAGGTTGCCCTGGCAACTGTTGCTGGCCCCCAACGCAGAAGTGGGCGGGTCCAGGCCCACTTGAGCCCCCTGCCATGCCCAGGGTTGCCCTGGCAACTGTTGCTGGCCCCCAAAGCGGAAGTATGCTGTCCAGGCCCCCTTAAAGCCACCTGCCATGTCCAGGGTTGCCCTGGCAACTGTTGCTGGCCCCCAAAGCGGAAGTGGGCGGGTCCAGGCCCCCTTGAGCCCCCTGCCATACCCAGGGTTGCCCTGGCAACTGTTGCTGGCCCCCAAAGCGGAAGTGGGCGGGTCCAGGCCCCCTTAAGCCCCCTGCCATGCCCAGGGTTGCCCTGGCAACTGTTGCTGGCCCCCAAAGCGGAAGTGGGCGGGTCCAGGCCCCCTTGAGCCCCCTGCCATGCCCAGGGTTGCCCTGGCAACTGTTGCTGGCCCCCAAAGCGGAAGTGGGCGGGTCCAGGCCCCCTTAAAGCCCCCTGCCATGCCCAGGGTTGCCCTGGCAACTGTTGCTGGACCCCAAAGCGGAAGTGGGCGGGTCCAGGCCCCCTTGAGCCCCCCTGCCATACCCAGGGTTGCCCTGGCAACTGTTGCTGGCCCCCAAAGCGGAAGTGGGCGGGTCCAGGCCCCCTTAAAGCCCCCTGCCATGCCCAGGGTTGCCCTGGCAACTGTTGCTGGCCCCCAAAGCGGAAGTGGGCGGGTCCAGGCCCCCTTAAAGCCCCCTGCCATGCCCAGGGTTGCCCTGGCAACTGTTGCTGGCCCCCAAAGCGGAAGTGGGCGGGTCCAGGCCCCCTTAAAGCCCCCTGCCATGCCCAGGGTTGCCCTGGCAACTGTTGCTGGCCCCCAAAGCGGAAGTGGGCGGGTCCAGGCCCCCTTAAAGCCCCCTGCCATGCCCAGGGTTGCCCTGGCAACTGTTGCTGGCCCCCAAAGCGGAAGTGGGCGGGTCCAGGCCCCCTTAAAACCCGCTGCCATGCCCAGGGTTGCCCTGGCAACTGTTGCTGGCCCCCAAAGCGGAAGTGGGTGGGTCCAGGCCCCCTTAAAGCCCCCTGCCATGCCCAGGGTTGCCCTGGCAACTGTTGCTGGCCCCCAAAGCGGAAGTGGGCGGGTCCAGGCCCCCTTAAAGCCCCCTGCCATGCCAGGGTTGCCCTGGCAACTGTTGCTGGCCCCCAAAGCGGAAGTGGGCGGGTCCAGGCCCCCTTGAGCCCCCTGTCATGCCCAGGGTTGCCCTGGCAACTGTTGCTGGCCCCCAAAGCGGAAGTGGGCGGGTCCAGGCCCCCTTAAAGCCCCCTACCATGCCCATGGTTGCCCTGGCAACTGTTGCTGGCCCCCAAAGCGGAAGTGGGCGGGTCCAGGCCTCCTTGAGCTCCCTGCCATACCCAAGGTTGCCCTGGCAACTGTTGCTGGCCCCCATCGCAGAAGTGGGCGGGTCCAGGCCCCCTTGAGCCCCCTGCCATGCCCAGGGTTGCCCTGGCAACTGTTGCTGGCCCCCAAAGCGGAAGTATGCGGGTCCAGGCCCCCTTAAAGCCACCTGCCATGCCCAGGGTTGCCCTGGCAACTGTTGCTGGCCCCCAAAGCGGAAGTGGGCGGGTCCAGGCCCCCTTGAGCCCCCTGCCATGCCCAGGGTTGCCCTGGCAACTGTTGCTGGCCCCCAAAGCGGAAGTGGGCGGGTCCAGGCCCCTTAAAGCCCCCTGCCATGCCCAGGGTTGCCCTGGCAACTGTTGCTGGCCCCCAAAGCGGAAGTGGGCGGGTCAAGGCCCCCTTAAAGCCCCATGCCATGCCCATGGTTGCCCTGGCAACTGTTGCTGGCCCCCAAAGCGGAAGTGGGCGGGTCCAGGCCCCCTTGAGCCCCCTGCCATGCCCAGGGTTGCCCTGGCAACTGTTGCTGGCCCCCAAAGCGGAAGTATGCGGGTCCAGGCCCCCTTAAAGCCACCTGCCATGCCCAGGGTTGCCCTGGCAACTGTTGCTGGCCCCCAAAGCGGAAGTGGGCGGGTCCAGGCCCCCTTGAGCCCCCTGCCATGCCCAGGGTTGCCCTGGCAACTGTTGCTGGCCCCCAAAGCGGAAGTGGGCGGGTCCAGGCCCCCTTAAAGCCCCCTGCCATGCCCAGGGTTGCCCTGGCAACTGTTGCTGGCCCCCAAAGCGGAAGTGGGCGGGTCCAGGCCCCCTTAAGCCCCCTGCCATGCCCAGGGATGCCCTGCCACCTGTTGCTGGCCCCCAAAGCTGAAGTGGGCGGGTCCAGGCCCCCTTGAGCCACCTGCCATGCCCAGGGTTGCCTTGGCAACTGTTGCTGGCCCCCAAAGCGGAAGTGGGCGGGTCCAGGCCCCCTTGAGCCCCCTGCCATGCCCAGGGTTGCCCTGGCAACTGTTGCTGGACCCCAAAGCGGAAGTGGGCGGGTCCAGGCCCCCTTAAAGCCCCCTGCCATGCCCAGGGTTGCCCTGGCAACTGTTGCTGGCCCCCAAAGCGGAAGTGGGCGGGTCCAGGCCCCCTTTAGCCCCCTGCCATGCCCAGGGTTGCCCTGGCACCTGTTGCTGGCCCCCAAAGCGGAAGTGGGCGGGTCCAGGCCCCCTTGAGGCCCCTGCCATGCCCAGGGTTGCCCTGGCAACTGTTGCTGGCCCCCAAAGCGGAAGTGGGCGGGTCCAGGCCCCCTTAAAGCCCCCTGCCATGCCCAGGGTTGCCCTGGCAACTGTTGCTGGCCCCCAAAGCGGAAGTATGCTGGTCCAGGCCCCCTTAAAGCCACCTGCCATGCCCAGGGTTGCCCTGGCAACTGTTGCTGGCCCCCAAAGCGGAAGTGGGCGGGTCCAGGCCCCCTTGAGCCCCCTGCCATACCCAGGGTTGCCCTGGCAACTGTTGCTGGCCCCCAAAGCGGAAGTGGGCGGGTCCAGGCCCCCTTGAGCCCCCTGCCATGCCCAGGGTTGCCCTGGCAACTGTTGCTGGCCCCCAAAGCGGAAGTGGGCGGGTCAAGGCCCCCTTAAAGCCCCATGCCATGCCCAGGGTTGCCCTGGCAACTGTTGCTGGCCCCCAAAGCGGAAGTGGGCGGGTCCAGGCCCCCTTGAGCCCCCTGCCATACCCAGGGTTGCCCTGGCAACTGTTGCTGGCCCCCAAAGCGGAAGTGGGCGGGTCCAGGCCCCCTTAAAGCCCCCTGCCATGCCCATTGTTGCTCTGGCAACTGTTGCTGGCCCCCAAAGCGGAAGTGGGCGGGTCCAGGCCCCTTAAGCCCCCTGCCATGCCCATTGTTGCCCTGGCAACTGTTGCTGGCCCCCAAAGCGGAAGTGGGCGGGTCCAGGCCCCCTTGAGCCCCCTGCCATGCCCAGGGTTGCCCTGGCAACTGTTGCTGGCCCCCAAAGCGGAAGTGGGCGGGTCCAGGCCCCCTTAAAGCCCCCTGCCATGCCCAGGGTTGCCCTGGCAACTGTTGCTGGCCCCCAAAGCGGAAGTGGGCGGGTCAAGGCCCCCTTAAAGCCCCCTGCCATGCCCAGGGTTGCCCTGGCAACTGTTGCTGGCCCCCAAAGCGGAAGTGGGCGGTTCCAGGCCCCCTTAAGCCCCCTGCCATGCCCAGGGTTGCCCTGGCAACTGTTGCTGGCCCCCAAAGCGGAAGTGGGCGGGTCCAGGCCCCCTTAAGCCCCCTGCCATGCCCATTGTTGCCCTGGCAACTGTTCCTGGCCCCCAAAGCGGAAGTGGGCGGGTCCAGGCCCCCTTGAGCCCCCTGCCATGCCCAGGGTTGCCCTGGCAACTGTTGCTGGCCCCCAAAGCGGAAGTGGGCGGGTCCAGGCCCCCTTAAAGCCCCCTGCCATGCCCAGGGTTGCCCTGGCAACTGTTGCTGGCCCCCAAAGCGGAAGTGGGCGGGTCCAGGCCCCCTTGAGCCCCCTGCCATACCCAGGGTTGCCCTGGCAACTGTTGCTGGCCCCCAAAGCGGAAGTGGGCGGGTCCAGGCCCCCTTAAAGCCCCCTGCCATGCCCAGGGTTGCCCTGGCAACTGTTGCTGGCCCCCAAAGCGGAAGTGGGCGGGTCCAGGCCCCCTTAAGCCCCCTGCCATGCCCATTGTTGCCCTGGCAACTGTTGCTGGCCCCAAAGCGGAAGTGGGCGGGTCCAGGCCCCCTTGAGCCCCCTGCCATGCCCAGGGTTGCCCTGGCAACTGTTGCTGGCCCCCAAAGCGGAAGTGGGCGGGTCCAGGCCCCCTTGAGCCCCCTGCCATGCCCAGGGTTGCCCTGGCAACTGTTGCTGGCCCCCAAAGCGGAAGTGGGCGGGTCCAGGCCCCCTTAAAGCCCCCTGCCATGCCCAGGGTTGCCCTGGCAACTGTTGCTGGCCGCCAAAGCGGAAGTGGGAGGGTCCAGGCCCCCTTGAGCCCCCTGCCATACCCAGGGTTGCCCTGGCAACTGTTGCTGGCCCCCAAAGCGGAAGTGGGCGGGTCCAGGCCCCCTTAAAGCCCCCTGCCATGCCCAGGGTTGCCCTGGCAACTGTTGCTGGCCCCCAAAGCGGAAGTGGGCGGGTCCAGGCCCCCTTGAGCCCCCTGCCATGCCCAGGGTTGCCCTGGCAACTGTTGCTGGCCCCCAAAGCGGAAGTGGGCGGGTCCAGGCCCCCATTAAAGCCCCCTGCCATGCCCAGGGTTGCCCTGGCAACTGTTGCTGGCCCCCAAAGCGGAAGTGGGCGGGTCCAGGCCCCCTTGAGCCCCCTGCCATACCCAAGGTTGCCCTGGCAACTGTTGCTGGCCCCCAACGCAGAAGTGGGAGGGTCCAGGCCCACTTGAGCCCCCTGCCATGCCCAGGGTTGCCTTGGCACCTGTTGCTGGCCCCCAAAGCTGAAGTGGGCGGGTCCAGGCCCCCTTGAGCCACCTGCCATGCCCAGGGTTGCCTTGGCAACTGTTGCTGGCCCCCAAAGCGGAAGTGGGCGGGTCCAGGCCCCCTTGAGCCCCCTGCCATGCCCAGGGTTGCCCTGGCAACTGTTGCTGGACCCCAAAGCGGAAGTGGGCGGGTCCAGGCCCCCTTAAAGCCCCCTGCCATGCCCAGGGTTGCCCTGGCAACTGTTGCTGGCCCCCAAAGCGGAAGTGGGCGGGTCCAGGCCCCCTTAAGCCCACTGCCATGCCCAGGGTTGCCCTGGCACCTGTTGCTGGCCCCCAAAGCGGAAGTGGGCGGGTCCAGGCCCCCTTGAGGCCCCTGCCATGCCCAGGGTTGCCCTGGCAACTGTTGCTGGCCCCCAAAGCGGAAGTGGGCGGGTCCAGGCCCCCTTAAAGCCCCCTGCCATGCCCAGGGTTGCCCTGGCAACTGTTGCTGGCCCCCAAAGCGGAAGTGGGCGGGTCCAGGCCCCCTTGAGCCCCCTGCCATACCCAGGGTTGCCCTGGCAACTGTTGCTGGCCCCCAAAGCGGAAGTGGGTGGGTCCAGGCCCCCTTAAAGCCCCCTGCCATGCCCAGGGTTGCCCTGGCAACTGTTGCTGGCCCCCAAAGCGGAAGTGGGCGGGTCCAGGCCCACTTGAGCCCCCTGCCATGCCCAGGGTTGCCCTGGCAACTGTTGCTGGCCCCCAAAGCGGAAGTATGCTGGTCCAGGCCCCCTTAAAGCCACCTGCCATGCCCAGGGTTGCCCTGGCAACTGTTGCTGGCCCCCAAAGCGGAAGTGGGCGGGTCCAGGCCCCCTTGAGCCCCCTGCCATACCCAGGGTTGCCCTGGCAACTGTTGCTGGCCCCCAAAGCGGAAGTGGGCGGGTCCAGGCCCCCTTGAGCCCCCTGCCATGCCCAGGGTTGCCCTGGCAACTGTTGCTGGCCCCCAAAGCGGAAGTGGGCGGGTCAAGGCCCCCTTAAAGCCCCATGCCATGCCCAGGGTTGCCCTGGCAACTGTTGCTGGCCCCCAAAGCGGAAGTGGGCGGGTCCAGGCCCCCTTGAGCCCCCTGCCATACCCAGGGTTGCCCTGGCAACTGTTGCTGGCCCCCAAAGCGGAAGTGGGCGGGTCCAGGCCCCCTTAAAGCCCCCTGCCATGCCCATTGTTGCCCTGGCAACTGTTGCTGGCCCCCAAAGCGGAAGTGGGCGGGTCCAGGCCCCCTTAAGCCCCCTGCCATGCCCATTGTTGCCCTGGCAACTGTTGCTGGCCCCCAAAGCGGAAGTGGGCGGGTCCAGGCCCCCTTGAGCCCCCTGCCATGCCCAGGGTTGCCCTGGCAACTGTTGCTGGCCCCCAAAGCGGAAGTGGGCGGGTCCAGGCCCCCTTAAAGCCCCCTGCCATGCCCAGGGTTGCCCTGGCAACTGTTGCTGGCCCCCAAAGCGGAAGTGGGCGGGTCAAGGCCCCCTTAAAGCCCCCTGCCATGCCCAGGGTTGCC
This sequence comes from Crinia signifera, assembly GCF_055691185.1. NCBI lineage: Eukaryota > Metazoa > Chordata > Amphibia > Anura > Myobatrachidae > Crinia > Crinia signifera. The sequence continues at coordinate 46,363 of NW_028142468.1, read as the reverse complement.
CTGGCAACTGTTGCTGGCCCCCAAAGCGGAAGTGGGCGGTTCCAGGCCCCCTTAAGCCCCCTGCCATGCCCAGGGTTGCCCTGGCAACTGTTGCTGGCCCCCAAAGCGGAAGTGGGCGGGTCCAGGCCCCCTTAAGCCCCCTGCTATGCCCATTGTTGCCCTGGCAACTGTTCCTGGCCCCCAAAGCGGAAGTGGGCGGGTCCAGGCCCCCTTGAGCCCCCTGCCATGCCCAGGGTTGCCCTGGCAACTGTTGCTGGCCCCCAAAGCGGAAGTGGGCGGGTCCAGGCCCCCTTAAAGCCCCCTGCCATGCCCAGGGTTGCCCTGGCAACTGTTGCTGGCCCCCAAAGCGGAAGTGGGCGGGTCCAGGCCCCCTTGAGCCCCCTGCCATACCCAGGGTTGCCCTGGCAACTGTTGCTGGCCCCCAAAGCGGAAGTGGGCGGGTCCAGGCCCCCTTAAAGCCCCCTGCCATGCCCAGGGTTGCCCTGGCAACTGTTGCTGGCCCCCAAAGCGGAAGTGGGCGGGTCCAGGCCCCCTTAAGCCCCCTGCCATGCCCATTGTTGCCCTGGCAACTGTTGCTGGCCCCAAAGCGGAAGTGGGCGGGTCCAGGCCCCCTTGAGCCCCCTGCCATGCCCAGGGTTGCCCTGGCAACTGTTGCTGGCCCCCAAAGCGGAAGTGGGCGGGTCCAGGCCCCCTTGAGCCCCCTGCCATGCCCAGGGTTGCCCTGGCAACTGTTGCTGGCCCCCAAAGCGGAAGTGGGCCGGTCCAGGCCACCTTAAAGCCCCCTGCCATGCCCAGGGTTGCCCTGGCAACTGTTGCTGGCCGCCAAAGCGGAAGTGGGAGGGTCCAGGCCCCCTTGAGCCCCCTGCCATACCCAGGGTTGCCCTGGCAACTGTTGCTGGCCCCCAAAGCGGAATTGGGCGGGTCCAGGCCCCCTTAAAGCCCCCTGCCATGCCCAGGGTTGCCCTGGCAACTGTTGCTGGCCCCCAAAGCGGAAGTGGGTGGGTCAAGGCCCCCTTAAAGCCCCCTGCCATGCCCAGGGTTGCCCTGGCAACTGTTGCTGGCCCCCAACGCAGAAGTGGGCGGGTCCAGGCCCACTTGAGCCCCCTGCCATGCCCAGGGTTGCCCTGGCAACTGTTGCTGTCCCCCAAAGCGGAAGTATGCTGGTCCAGGCCCCCTTAAAGCCACCTGCCATGCCCAGGGTTGCCCTGGCAACTGTTGCTGGCCCCCAAAGCGGAAGTGGGCGGGTACAGGCCCCCTTGAGCACCCTGCCATACCCAGGGTTGCCCTGGCAACTGTTGCTGGCCCCCAAAGCGGAAGTGGGTGGGTCAAGGCCCCCTTAAAGCCCCCTGCCATGCCCAGGGTTGCCCTGGCAACTGTTGCTGGCCACCAAAGCGGAAGTGGGCGGGTCCAGGCCCCCTTAAAGCCCGCTGCCATGCCCAGGGTTGCCCTGGCAACTGTTGCTGGCCCCCAAAGCGGAAGTGGGCGGGTCCAGGCCCCCTTGAGCCCCCTGCCATGCCCAGGGTTGCCCTGGCAACTGTTGCTGGCCCCCAAAGCGGAAGTGGGCGGGTCCAGGCCCCCTTAAAGCCCCCTGCCATGCCCAGGGTTGCCCTGGCAACTGTTGCTGGCCGCCAAAGCGGAAGTGGGAGGGTCCAGGCCCCCTTGAGCCCCCTGCCATACCCAGGGTTGCCCTGGCAACTGTTGCTGGCCCCCAAAGCGGAAGTGGGCGGGTCCAGGCCCCCTTAAAGCCCCCTGCCATGCCCAGGGTTGCCCTGGCAACTGTTGCTGGCCCCCAAAGCGGAAGTGGGCGGGTCCAGGCCCCCTTGAGCCCCCTGCCATGCCCAGGGTTGCCCTGGCAACTGTTGCTGGCCCCCAAAGCGGAAGTGGGCGGGTCCAGGCCCCCATTAAAGCCCCCTGCCATGCCCAGGGTTGCCCTGGCAACTGTTGCTGGCCCCCAAAGCGGAAGTGGGCGGGTCCAGGCCCCCTTGAGCCCCCTGCCATACCCAAGGTTGCCCTGGCAACTGTTGCTGGCCCCCAACGCAGAAGTGGGCGGGTCCAGGCCCACTTGAGCCCCCTGCCATGCCCAGGGTTGTGCAAAAGACGAAGTTGGGTAGTCTTCCGCACAGGATTGGTAATTATGTATTTTGATATGGATGAAGGCCCCCTCTTATTGAAATGATTGATTGATATTGTGTTACTTCTTAGGGGTGTGTTACCACTGACACAAAATGATGCATGAGAATATAGAGAAAGAGAACGTGTGTCTTGTTTGTGGTGCACCAGAGAGAATTAAATAGAGTCAATAAAAATTAACCTTTAATTTGTTTATTTAAAAAAACGCGAAATATAAAACCAAAACACATAAATTGACAAACAAAGTGAAAACATAGTGCGTGTTAAAAACAGCACATGTGGGGACTTGTGTGTCTTCGATCAGTCTTTTAATTTAATTAATATGTTCCTGTTGTGTTGCGTTTATGTTAGAAACAATGTATGCTACAAGTGTGGGACAATTCCTCTTGTAACACTTGTTGCTGTTTCTGTAAACACTGTTATATCTTCACTGATTGGTAATTGTTTCAATGATTTATATGATTTATAACTCCTGCTACCTATTTGTACAAAGAATTCAATAGTTGACACTGTGTCAACACTCTGGTACAGTGGTGAAACGGAGGGTCTGTACGTAACCTCACAATAGTATAATCCCTAGATAGTAAAATACCATATACTAGGGACTAACTGTGTCCGTTTTAAGTTTGTTTGTACTGTGTCAACACTTCCGTGTCGATGGTACTTGTTTGACAGGTCGCTGGACTGATGCAGATACTCAGGCAAATGTGGGATGTACACTACGTATATATTATGCTGCCAAATTAGTATAAATGGTCAAGCAATATACTGTACCCCACTATGTAATTTTGTATTATGCGTATTGAGTTGTCCGCGAGTTCATCACATGCATGAGATTATTAATTAGCATGAAATGTCAAACAGTAAAATAGAAATAGCAATGTTACTCTTTTAATATCACAGCGTTTATAATTATATCACAGTTTAGTTTGGCTCTGCTGCACTATAATGTATGTGCAGACATTCATCAAAAGCCGCAGATCTCTAAGCCACAGGGTCTGTACGGGGACTCGCAATAGTACAATTCCTAGATAGTAAAATACTATGTACTAGGGGACTAACTGTGTCCGTTTTAAGTTTGTTTGTACTGTGTCAACACTTCTGTGTCGATGGTGCTTGTTGACAGGTCGCTGGACTGGTGTAGATACTCAGGCAATATGGGATATACAATACGTATATATTATGCTGCCAAATTGATATAAATGGTCAAGCAATATACTGTACCCCAATATGCAAATTTGTGTTATGCGTATTGAGCTGTCCGCAAATTTATCACATGCATATATTTAATAATTAGCATGAAATGTCAAGCAGTAGAATAGAAATAGCAATGCTACTCTTTTAATATCACAGCGTTAATGATTCTGTCACAGTACTGTGGCTTAATAGGAAATGAGTAATGGCTTAACAGCCACAAGTATGTCTTGTTACTGTGCTTCTAGTTTGGCTCTGCTGCGCTATTATGTATGTTCAATCATTCATCAAAGCCGCAGATCTCTAAGTCACAGACTCGCAATGGTACAATCCCTAAGTGGTAAAATACTGTATATTAGGGGACTAACTGTGTCCGTTTTTTGTTTGTACTGTGTCGACACTTTCCGTGTCGATGGTGCTTGTTAACAAGTCGCTGGACTAGTACAGACACTCAAGCAATATGGAGTATACAATTCGTATATATTATGCTGCCAAATTGATATAACTGGTCAGGCAATTTACTGTACCCCAATGTAGAAATTTACATTATGCGTATTGAGCTGTCCGCAAGTTTATCACATGCATGAGGTTAATAATTAGCATGATATGTCAAGCAGTAGAATTAGCAATGCTACTCTTCTCAGGTAGCGAAATTATTAATCATGTAACTGTGCCGTGGCTTAATGGTAAATGAGAGATGATTTGACAGCCACAAATCCGTTTGTGTAATTATCGTGCTTCTAGGTTGGCTTCTGCTGCTTTGTTATATATGCGCAGACATTCACCACCCCCGCAAAATAGCAGAACTATAAGCCACAGGTATGAAGTTTGTAAGTCTGCGCTACTATCTAGCGTGCTTACACACAGTGTTAATTCTGGATATACAGCGTATATACGCTGCTGTATCAGCGTACTGACAGACGCAGTCTAGTCTGTCAGATTAGATAAATTTTACAGCCCTGACAAGGGCTAACATAAATAGACGCAAACACAATTGTGATTTCTTAGACTGAACACACAAGTGAACCCACACGGCCGTGCTGCCGGCGCGCGCGTTTCGCTCCCCGCTTTCTCAAGGCAAGCCGCTCTGCTGCCTTGATGGGGTTTATATTCTAAATTCAAATGTAAAAGTCGTCCAATGACCTTTTTGCTGGCGTGTGGGAGTCTCCTCCCATTGGTTACTGATGGATGTGTTCCCTGATCGTATTCATTATGTACACACCGGGGGATTTCTGGATTGTCCCATTCACAGGTAAGTAGAGCTATTTCTTGTTGTTTTTTATTTTTATTATTATTGTTTATTTTTGTTTTTTATTATTTATTTTAGGGAACAACTCTTGATAAAGAGAGGGCATGCCCATTTGGTGAGAGGAAGATCAAGTTAGAGATAAGCAGGTTGTAGTGAGGTTGGAAAAACTGCTGTCTGTAACAACTTTTTTTGTGTCAATTCCTGCATACACACTGAGCGATTTTATTGCGCTCAAACCGAGTATTTTCTTGTTCAATAATTAATGGTGATTGCTAGTATGACCATTCAACCTAGATCTAATGTTTATGAATATGAATACAGATGCTGGTATTAATGAAGCAATTGATATAGTTTAATTGCTAAAAAATAGGAAATAATTAATTAATGATTTGTATATGTCCTAAAATGAGTTTATTTCAGTCGAGAACCTCTTCCATAAATACAATAATTCGGATATCTACTGAAAATCAATTAGTTTTAAGGAAAACATATAAGTGTTAATTCACCCTCTGTTCCAATACTGGAGATAAACTTCAGTAGTGTCACCGCTGTCAGGTGTATTGGCATCTTTGTGTTTAAAATACACAAATTGTATACTGGATGTTAAGGTGTATTTGTGTTATCCCACACTAGGGTGTGGGTGAGAATAAAGTTAAAGATGTGATTGAACATGGTGATACGAATAAGGGTAAGGGTGATACAGATAAGGGTTAGGGTTAGGGTGAGGGTAAGGGTTAGGGTTGGGGTTAGGGTTAGGGTTAGGGTTAAGGTTAGGGTTAGGGTTAGGGTTAGGGTTAGGGTTGGGATGAGGGTTAGGGTTAGGGTTAGGATTAGGGTTAAGGTTAGGGTTAAGGTTAGGGTTAGGGTTAGGGTTAGGGTTGGGATGAGGGTTAGGGTTAGGGTTAGGGTGGGGATGAGGGTTGAGGTTTGGGTTAGCAGTAGGATTGGTGCTGAATTTGTACCGGATTACAGTACTAAGGATAAAATTCAATAGTGTCACCGTTGTACGGTGTACTTGCATCCTTGTGTGTAATTAGTGTTGATGCATATAAGTGTTATCTCACACTAAGGTGTGAGTGAGAATTAGGTTTAGGGTGTGATTGGATCATGATGATAAAATGAAATGATGGTTTAGGGTTAGGGTTAGGGTTAGGGTTAGGGTTAACCCTAACCCTAACCCTAACCCTAATACTTCATTTTATCATCATGATCCAATCACACCCTAAACCTAATTCTCACTCACACCTTAGTGTGAGATAACACTTATATGCATCAACACTAATTACACACAAGGATGCAAGTACACCGTACAACGGTGACACTATTGAATTTTATCCTTAGTACTGTAATCCGGTACAAATTCAGCACCAATCCTACTGCTAACCCAAACCTCAACCCTCATCCCCACCCTAACCCTAACCCTAACCCTAACCCTCATCCCAACCCTAACCCTAACCCTAACCCTAACCTTAACCCTAACCTTAACCCTAATCCTAACCCTAACCCTAACCCTCATCCCAACCCTAACCCTAACCCTAACCCTAACCCTAACCCTAACCTTAACCCTAACCCTAACCCTAACCCCAACCCTAACCCTTACCCTCACCCTAACCCTAACCCTTATCTGTATCACCCTTACCCTTATTCGTATCACCATGTTCAATCACATCTTTAACTTTATTCTCACCCACACCCTAGTGTGGGATAACACAAATACACCTTAACATCCAGTATACAATTTGTGTATTTTAAACACAAAGATGCCAATACACCTGACAGCGGTGACACTACTGAAGTTTATCTCCAGTATTGGAACAGAGGGTGAATTAACACTTATATGTTTTCCTTAAAACTAATTGATTTTCAGTAGATATCCGAATTATTGTATTTATGGAAGAGGTTCTCGACTGAAATAAACTCATTTTAGGACATATACAAATCATTAATTAATTATTTCCTATTTTTTAGCAATTAAACTATATCAATTGCTTCATTAATACCAGCATCTGTATTCATATTCATAAACATTAGATCTAGGTTGAATGGTCATACTAGCAATCACCATTAATTATTGAACAAGAAAATACTCGGTTTGAGCGCAATAAAATCGCTCAGTGTGTATGCAGGAATTGACACAAAAAAAGTTGTTACAGACAGCAGTTTTTCCAACCTCACTACAACCTGCTTATCTCTAACTTGATCTTCCTCTCACCAAATGGGCATGCCCTCTCTTTATCAAGAGTTGTTCCCTAAAATAAATAATAAAAAACAAAAATAAACAATAATAATAAAAATAAAAAACAACAAGAAATAGCTCTACTTACCTGTGAATGGGACAATCCAGAAATCCCCCGGTGTGTACATAATGAATACGATCAGGGAACACATCCATCAGTAACCAATGGGAGGAGACTCCCACACGCCAGCAAAAAGGTCATTGGACGACTTTTACATTTGAATTTAGAATATAAACCCCATCAAGGCAGCAGAGCGGCTTGCCTTGAGAAAGCGGGGAGCGAAACGCGCGCGCCGGCAGCACGGCCGTGTGGGTTCACTTGTGTGTTCAGTCTAAGAAATCACAATTGTGTTTGCGTCTATTTATGTTAGCCCTTGTCAGGGCTGTAAAATTTATCTAATCTGACAGACTAGACTGCGTCTGTCAGTACGCTGATACAGCAGCGTATATACGCTGTATATCCAGAATTAACACTGTGTGTAAGCACGCTAGATAGTAGCGCAGACTTACAAACTTCATACCTGTGGCTTATAGTTCTGCTATTTTGCGGGGGTGGTGAATGTCTGCGCATATATAACAAAGCAGCAGAAGCCAACCTAGAAGCACGATAATTACACAAACGGATTTGTGGCTGTCAAATCATCTCTCATTTACCATTAAGCCACGGCACAGTTACATGATTAATAATTTCGCTACCTGAGAAGAGTAGCATTGCTAATTCTACTGCTTGACATATCATGCTAATTATTAACCTCATGCATGTGATAAACTTGCGGACAGCTCAATACGCATAATGTAAATTTCTACATTGGGGTACAGTAAATTGCCTGACCAGTTATATCAATTTGGCAGCATAATATATACGAATTGTATACTCCATATTGCTTGAGTGTCTGTACTAGTCCAGCGACTTGTTAACAAGCACCATCGACACGGAAAGTGTCGACACAGTACAAACAAAAAACGGACACAGTTAGTCCCCTAATATACAGTATTTTACCACTTAGGGATTGTACCATTGCGAGTCTGTGACTTAGAGATCTGCGGCTTTGATGAATGATTGAACATACATAATAGCGCAGCAGAGCCAAACTAGAAGCACAGTAACAAGACATACTTGTGGCTGTTAAGCCATTACTCATTTCCTATTAAGCCACAGTACTGTGACAGAATCATTAACGCTGTGATATTAAAAGAGTAGCATTGCTATTTCTATTCTACTGCTTGACATTTCATGCTAATTATTAAATATATGCATGTGATAAATTTGCGGACAGCTCAATACGCATAACACAAATTTGCATATTGGGGTACAGTATATTGCTTGACCATTTATATCAATTTGGCAGCATAATATATACGTATTGTATATCCCATATTGCCTGAGTATCTACACCAGTCCAGCGACCTGTCAACAAGCACCATCGACACAGAAGTGTTGACACAGTACAAACAAACTTAAAACGGACACAGTTAGTCCCCTAGTACATAGTATTTTACTATCTAGGAATTGTACTATTGCGAGTCCCCGTACAGACCCTGTGGCTTAGAGATCTGCGGCTTTTGATGAATGTCTGCACATACATTATAGTGCAGCAGAGCCAAACTAAACTGTGATATAATTATAAACGCTGTGATATTAAAAGAGTAACATTGCTATTTCTATTTTACTGTTTGACATTTCATGCTAATTAATAATCTCATGCATGTGATGAACTCGCGGACAACTCAATACGCATAATACAAAATTACATAGTGGGGTACAGTATATTGCTTGACCATTTATACTAATTTGGCAGCATAATATATACGTAGTGTACATCCCACATTTGCCTGAGTATCTGCATCAGTCCAGCGACCTGTCAAACAAGTACCATCGACACGGAAGTGTTGACACAGTACAAACAAACTTAAAACGGACACAGTTAGTCCCTAGTATATGGTATTTTACTATCTAGGGATTATACTATTGTGAGGTTACGTACAGACCCTCCGTTTCACCACTGTACCAGAGTGTTGACACAGTGTCAACTATTGAATTCTTTGTACAAATAGGTAGCAGGAGTTATAAATCATATAAATCATTGAAACAATTACCAATCAGTGAAGATATAACAGTGTTTACAGAAACAGCAACAAGTGTTACAAGAGGAATTGTCCCACACTTGTAGCATACATTGTTTCTAACATAAACGCAACACAACAGGAACATATTAATTAAATTAAAAGACTGATCGAAGACACACAAGTCCCCACATGTGCTGTTTTTAACACGCACTATGTTTTCACTTTGTTTGTCAATTTATGTGTTTTGGTTTTATATTTCGCGTTTTTTTAAATAAACAAATTAAAGGTTAATTTTTATTGACTCTATTTAATTCTCTCTGGTGCACCACAAACAAGACACACGTTCTCTTTCTCTATATTCTCATGCCCAGGGTTGCCCTGGCAACTGTTGCTGTCCCCCAAAGCGGAAGTATGCTGGTCCAGGCCCCCTTAAAGCCACCTGCCATGCCCAGGGTTGCCCTGGCAACTGTTGCTGGCCCCCAAAGCGGAAGTGGGCGGGTACAGGCCCCCTTGAGCCCCCTGCCATACCCAGGGTTGCCCTGGCAACTGTTGCTGGCCCCCAAAGCGGAAGTGGGCGGGTCAAGGCCCCCTTAAAGCCCCCTGCCATGCCCAGGGTTGCCCTGGCAACTGTTGCTGGCCACCAAAGCGGAAGTGGGCGGGTCCAGGCCCCCTTAAAGCCCGCTGCCATGCCCAGGGTTGCCCTGGCAACTGTTGCTGGCCCCCAAAGCGGAAGTGAGCGGGTCCAGGCCCCCTTGAGCCCCCTGCCATGCCCAGGGTTGCCCTGGCAACTGTTGCTGGCCCCCAAAGCGGAAGTGGGCGGGTCCAGGCCCCATTAAGCCCCCTGCCATACCCAGGGTTGCCCTGGCAACTGTTGCTGGCCCCCAAAGCGGAAGTGGGCGGGTCCAGGCCCCCTTAAAGCCCGCTGCCATGCCCAGGGTTGCCCTGGCAACTGTTTCTGGCCCCCAAAGCGGAAGTGGGCGGGTCCAGGCCCCCTTAAAGCCCCCTGCCATGCCCAGGGTTGCCCTGGCAACTGTTGCTGGCCCCAAAAGCGGAAGTGGGCGGGTCCAGGCCCCCTTAAAGCCCCCTGCCATGCCCAGGGTTGCCCTGGCAACTGTTGCTGGCCCCCAAAGCGGAAGTGGGCGGGTCCAGGCCCCCTTGAGCCCCCTGCCATGCCCAGGGTTGCCCTGGCAACTGTTGCTGGCCCCCAAAGCGGAAGTGGGCGGGTCCAGGCCCCCTTAAAGCCCCCTGCCATGCCCATGGTTGCCCTGGCAACTGTTGCTGGCCCCCAAAGCGGAAGTGGGCGGGTCCAGGCCCCCTTAAGCCCCCTGCCATGCCCAGGGTTGCCCTGGCAACTGTTGCTGGCCCCCAAAGCGGAAGTGGGCGGGTCCAGGCCCCCTTAAAGCCCCCTGCCATGACCATGGTTGCCCTGGCAACTGTTGCTGGCCCCCAAAGCGGAAGTGGGCGGGTCCAGGCCCCCTTAAAGCCCCCTGCCATGCCCAGGGTTGCCCTGGCAACTGTTGCTGGCCCCCAAAGCGGAAGTGGGAGGGTCCAGGCCCCCTTGAGCCCCCTGCCATACCCAGGGTTGCCCTGGCAACTGTTGCTGGCCCCCAAAGCGGAAGTGGGCGGGTCCAGGCCCCCTTAAAGCCCCCTGCCATGCCCAGGGTTGCCCTGGCAACTGTTGCTGGCCCCCAAAGCGGAAGTGGGCGGGTCCAGGCCCCCTTAAGCCCCCTGCCATGCCCAGGGTTGCCCTGGCAACTGTTGCTGGCCCCCAAAGCGGAAGTGGGCGGGTCCAGGCCCCCTTGAGCCCCCTGCCATGCCCAGGGTTGCCCTGGCAACTGTTGCTGGCCCCCAAAGCGGAAGTGGGCGGGTCCAGGCCCCCATTAAAGCCCCCTGCCATGCCCAGGGTTGCCCTGGCAACTGTTGCTGGCCCCCAAAGCGGAAGTGGGCGGGTCCAGGCCCCCTTAAGCCCCCTGCCATGCCCTGGGTTGCCCTGGCAACTGTTGCTGGCCCCCAAAGCGGAAGTGGGCGGGTCCAGGCCCCCATTAAAGCCCCCTGCCATGCCCATTGTTGCCCTGGCAACTGTTGCTGGCCCCCAAAGCGGAAGTGGGCGGGTCCAGGCCCCCTTAAGCCCCCTGCCATGCCCAGGGTTGCCCTGGCAACTGTTGCTGGCCCCCAAAGCGGAAGTGGGCGGGTCCAGGCCCCCTTGAGCCCCCTGCCATGCCCAGGGTTGCCCTGGCAACTGTTGCTGGCCCCCAAAGCGGAAGTGGGCGGGTCCAGGCCCCCTTGAGCCCCCTGCCATACCCAGGGTTGCCCTGGCAACTGTTGCTGGCCCCCAAAGCGGAAGTGGGCGGGTCCAGGCCCCCTTAAAGCCCCCTGCCATGCCCAGGGTTGCCCTGGCAACTGTTGCTGGCCCCCAAAGCGGAAGTGGGCGGGTCCAGGCCCCCTTAAGCCCCCTGCCATGCCCAGGGTTGCCCTGGCAACTGTTGCTGGCCCCCAAAGCGGAAGTGGGCGGGTCCAGGCCCCCTTGAGCCCCCTGCCATGCCCAGGGTTGCCCTGGCAACTGTTGCTGGCCCCCAAAGCGGAAGTGGGCGGGTCCAGGCCCCCATTAAAGCCCCCTGCCATGCCCAGGGTTGCCCTGGCAACTGTTGCTGGCCCCCAAAGCGGAAGTGGGCGGGTCCAGGCCCCCTTGAGCCCCCTGCCATACCCAAGGTTGCCCTGGCAACTGTTGCTGGCCCCCAACGCAGAAGTGGGCGGGTCCAGGCCCACTTGAGCCCCCTGCCATGCCCAGGGTTGCCCTGGCAACTGTTGCTGTCCCCCAAAGCGGAAGTATGCTGGTCCAGGCCCCCTAAAAGCCACCTGCCATGCCCAGGGTTGCCCTGGCAACTGTTGCTGGCCCCCAAAGCGGAAGTGGGCGGGTCCAGGCCCCCTTAAAGCCCCCTGCCATGCCCAGGGTTGCCCTGGCAACTGTTGCTGGCCCCCAAAGCGGAAGTGAGCGGGTCCAGGCCCCCTTGAGCCCCCTGCCATGCCCAGGGTTGCCCTGGCAACTGTTGCTGGCCCCCAAAGCGGAAGTGGGCGGGTCCAGGCCCCATTAAGCCCCCTGCCATACCCAGGGTTGCCCTGGCAACTGTTGCTGGCCCCCAAAGCGGAAGTGGGCGGGTCCAGGCCCCCTTAAAGCCCGCTGCCATGCCCAGGGTTGCCCTGGCAACTGTTTCTGGCCCCCAAAGCGGAAGTGGGCGGGTCCAGGCCCCCTTAAAGCCCCCTGCCATGCCCAGGGTTGCCCTGGCAACTGTTGCTGGCCCCAAAAGCGGAAGTGGGCGGGTCCAGGCCCCCTTAAAGTCCCCTGCCATGCCCAGGGTTGCCCTGGCAACTGTTGCTGGCCCCCAAAGCGGAAGTGGGCGGGTCCAGGCCCCCTTGAGCCCCCTGCCATACCCAGGGTTGCCCTGGCAACTGTTGCTGGCCCCCAAAGCGGAAGTGGGCGGGTCCAGGCCCCCTTAAAGCCCCCTGCCATGCCCATGGTTGCCCTGGCAACTGTTGCTGGCCCCCAAAGCGGAAGTGGGCGGGTCCAGGCCCCCTTAAAGCCCCCTGCCATGCCCATGGTTGCCCTGGCATCTGTTGCTGGCCCCCAAAGCGGAAGTGGGCGGGTCCAGGCCCCCTTAAGCCCCCTGCCATGCCCAGGGTTGCCCTGGCACCTGTTGCTGGCCCCCAAAGCGGAAGTGGGCGGGTCCAGGCCCCCTTGAGCCCCCTGCCATACCCAGGGTTGCCCTGGCAACTGTTGCTGGCCCCCAAAGCGGAAGTGGGCGGGTCCAGGCCCCCTTAAAGCCCCCTGCCATGCCCAGGGTTGCCCTGGCAACTGTTGCTGGCCCCCAAAGCGGAAGTGGGCGGGTCCAGGCCCCCTTAAGCCCCCTGCCATGCCCAGGGTTGCCCTGGCAACTGTTGCTGGCCCCCAAAGCGGAAGTGGGCGGGTCCAGGCCCCCTTGAGCCCCCTGCCATGCCCAGGGTTGCCCTGGCAACTGTTGCTGGCCCCCAAAGCGGAAGTGGGCGGGTCCAGGCCCCCATTAAAGCCCCCTGCCATGCCCAGGGTTGCCCTGGCAACTGTTGCTGGCCCCCAAAGCGGAAGTGGGCGGGTCCAGGCCCCCTTGAGCCCCCTGCCATACCCAAGGTTGCCCTGGCAACTGTTGCTGGCCCCCAACGCAGAAGTGGGCGGGTCCAGGCCCACTTGAGCCCCCTGCCATGCCCAGGGTTGCCCTGGCAACTGTTGCTGTCCCCCAAAGCGGAAGTATGCTGGTCCAGGCCCCCTAAAAGCCACCTGCCATGCCCAGGGTTGCCCTGGCAACTGTTGCTGGCCCCCAAAGCGGAAGTGGGCGGGTCCAGGCCCCCTTAAAGCCCCCTGCCATGCCCAGGGTTGCCCTGGCAACTGTTGCTGGCCCCCAAAGCGGAAGTGAGCGGGTCCAGGCCCCCTTGAGCCCCCTGCCATGCACAGGGTTGCCCTGGCAACTGTTGCTGGCCCCCAAAGCGGAAGTGGGCGGGTCCAGGCCCCATTAAGCCCCCTGCCATACCCAGGGTTGCCCTGGCAACTGTTGCTGGCCCCCAAAGCGGAAGTGGGCGGGTCCAGGCCCCCTTAAAGCCCGCTGCCATGCCCAGGGTTGCCCTGGCAACTGTTTATGTCCCCCAAAGCGGAAGTGGGCGGGTCCAGGCCCCCTTAAAGCCCCCTGCCATGCCCAGGGTTGCCCTGGCAACTGTTGCTGGCCCCAAAAGCGGAAGTGGGCGGGTCCAGGCCCCCTTAAAGTCCCCTGCCATGCCCAGGGTTGCCCTGGCAACTGTTGCTGGCCCCCAAAGCGGAAGTGGGCGGGTCCAGGCCCCCTTAAGCCCCCTGCCATGCCCAGGGTTGCCCTGGCAACTGTTGCTGGCCCCCAAAGCGGAAGTGGGCGGGTCCAGGCCCCCTTGAGCCCCCTGCCATGCCCAGGGTTGCCCTGGCAACTGTTGCTGGCCCCCAAAGCGGAAGTGGGCGGGTCCAGGCCCCCATTAAAGCCCCCTGCCATGCCCAGGGTTGCCCTGGCAACTGTTGCTGGCCCCCAAAGCGGAAGTGGGCGGGTCCAGGCCCCCTTGAGCCCCCTGCCATACCCAAGGTTGCCCTGGCAACTGTTGCTGGCCCCCAACGCAGAAGTGGGCGGGTCCAGGCCCACTTGAGCCCCCTGCCATGCCCAGGGTTGCCCTGGCAACTGTTGCTGTCCCCCAAAGCGGAAGTATGCTGGTCCAGGCCCCCTAAAAGCCACCTGCCATGCCCAGGGTTGCCCTGGCAACTGTTGCTGGCCCCCAAAGCGGAAGTGGGCGGGTCCAGGCCCCCTTAAAGCCCCCTGCCATGCCCAGGGTTGCCCTGGCAACTGTTGCTGGCCCCCAAAGCGGAAGTGAGCGGGTCCAGGCCCCCTTGAGCCCCCTGCCATGCCCAGGGTTGCCCTGGCAACTGTTGCTGGCCCCCAAAGCGGAAGTGGGCGGGTCCAGGCCCCATTAAGCCCCCTGCCATACCCAGGGTTGCCCTGGCAACTGTTGCTGGCCCCCAAAGCGGAAGTGGGCGGGTCCAGGCCCCCTTAAAGCCCGCTGCCATGCCCAGGGTTGCCCTGGCAACTGTTTATGTCCCCCAAAGCGGAAGTGGGCGGGTCCAGGCCCCCTTAAAGCCCCCTGCCATGCCCAGGGTTGCCCTGGCAACTGTTGCTGGCCCCCAAAGCGGAAGTGGGCGGGTCCAGGAACCCTTAAAGCCCCCTGCCATGCCCAGGGTTGCCCTGGCAACTGTTGCTGGCCCCCAAAGCGGAAGTGGGCGGGTCCAGGCCCCCTTAAAGCCCCCTGCCATGCCCAGGGTTGCCCTGGCAACTGTTGCTGGCCCCCAAAGCGGAAGTGAGCGGGTCCAGGCCCCCTTGAGCCCCCTGCCATGCCCAGGGTTGCCCTGGCAACTGTTGCTGGCCCCCAAAGCGGAAGTGGGCGGGTCCAGGCCCCCTTAAGCCCCCTGCCATACCCAGGGTTGCCCTGGCAACTGTTGCTGGCCCCCAAAGCGGAAGTGGGCGGGTCCAGGCCCCCTTAAAGCCCGCTGCCATGCACAGGGTTGCCCTGGCAACTGTTTCTGGCCCCCAAAGCGGAAGTGGGCGGGTCCAGGCCCCCTTAAAGCCCCCTGCCATGCCCAGGGTTGCCCTGGCAACTGTTGCTGGCCCCAAAAGCGGAAGTGGGCGGGTCCAGGCCCCCTTAATGCCCCCTGCCATGCCCAGGGTTGCCCTGGCAACTGTTGCTGGCCCCCAAAGCGGAAGTGGGCGGGTCCAGGCCCCCTTGAGCCCCCTGCCATGCCCAGGGTTGCCCTGGCAACTGTTGCTGGCCCCCAAAGCGGAAGTGGGCGGGTCCAGGCCCCCTTAAAGCCCCCTGCCATGCCCATGGTTGCCCTGGCAACTGTTGCTGGCCCCCAAAGGGAAGTGGGCGGGTCCAGGCCCCCTTAAGCCCCCTGCCATGCCCAGGGTTGCCCTGGCAACTGTTGCTGGCCCCCAAAGCGGAAGTGGGCGGGTCCAGGCCCCCATTAAAGCCCCCTGCCATGCCCAGGGTTGCCCTGGCAACTGTTGCTGGCCCCCAAAGCGGAAGTGGGCGGGTCCAGGCCCCCTTGAGCCCCCTGCCATACCCAAGGTTGCCCTGGCAACTGTTGCTGGCCCCCAACGCAGAAGTGGGCGGGTCCAGGCCCACTTGAGCCCCCTGCCATGCCCAGGGTTGCCCTGGCAACTGTTGCTGTCCCCCAAAGCGGAAGTATGCTGGTCCAGGCCCCCTAAAAGCCACCTGCCATGCCCAGGGTTGCCCTGGCAACTGTTGCTGGCCCCCAAAGCGGAAGTGGGCGGGTCCAGGCCCCCTTAAAGCCCCCTGCCATGCCCAGGGTTGCCCTGGCAACTGTTGCTGGCCCCCAAAGCGGAAGTGGGCGGGTCCAGGCCCCCTTAAGCCCCCTGCCATGCCCAGGGTTGCCCTGGCACCTGTTGCTGGCCCCCAAAGCGGAAGTGGGCGGGTCCAGGCCCCCTTGAGCCCCCTGCCATGCCCAGGGTTGCCCTGGCAACTGTTGCTGGCCCCCAAAGCGGAAGTGGGCGGGTCCAGGCCCCCTTAAAGCCCCCTGCCATGCCCATGGTTGCCCTGGCAACTGTTGCTGGCCCCCAAAGGGAAGTGGGCGGGTCCAGGCCCCCTTAAGCCCCCTGCCATGCCCAGGGTTGCCCTGGCAACTGTTGCTGGCCCCCAAAGCGGAAGTGGGCGGGTCCAGGCCCCCTTAAAGCCCCCTGCCATGCCCAGGGTTGCCCTGGCAACTGTTGCTGGCCCCCAAAGCGGAAGTGAGCGGGTCCAGGCCCCCTTGAGCCCCCTGCCATGCCCAGGGTTGCCCTGGCAACTGTTGCTGGCCCCCAAAGCGGAAGTGGGCGGGTCCAGGCCCCATTAAGCCCCCTGCCATACCCAGGGTTGCCCTGGCAACTGTTGCTGGCCCCCAAAGCGGAAGTGGGCGGGTCCAGGCCCCCTTAAAGCCCGCTGCCATGCCCAGGGTTGCCCTGGCAACTGTTTATGTCCCCCAAAGCGGAAGTGGGCGGGTCCAGGCCCCCTTAAAGCCCCCTGCCATGCCCAGGGTTGCCCTGGCAACTGTTGCTGGCCCCAAAAGCGGAAGTGGGCGGGTCCAGGCCCCCTTAAAGTCCCCTGCCATGCCCAGGGTTGCCCTGGCAACTGTTGCTGGCCCCCAAAGCGGAAGTGGGCGGGTCCAGGCCCCCTTGAGCCCCCTGCCATACCCAGGGTTGCCCTGGCAACTGTTGCTGGCCCCCAAAGCGGAAGTGGGCGGGTCCAGGCCCCCTTAAAGCCCCCTGCCATGCCCATGGTTGCCCTGGCAACTGTTGCTGGCCCCCAAAGCGGAAGTGGGCGGGTCCAGGCCCCCTTAAAGCCCCCTGCCATGCCCATGGTTGCCCTGGCAACTGTTGCTGGCCCCCAAAGCGGAAGTGGGCGGGTCCAGGCCCCCTTAAGCCCCCTGCCATGCCCAGGGTTGCCCTGGCACCTGTTGCTGGCCCCCAAAGCGGAAGTGGGCGGGTCCAGGCCCCCTTGAGCCCCCTGCCATGCCCAGGGTTGCCCTGGCAACTGTTGCTGGCCCCCAAAGCGGAAGTGGGCGGGTCCAGGCCCCCTTAAAGCCCCCTGCCATGCCCAGGGTTGCCCTGGCAACTGTTGCTGGCCCCCAAAGCGGAAGTGGGCGGGTCCAGGAACCCTTAAAGCCCCCTGCCATGCCCAGGGTTGCCCTGGCAACTGTTGCTGGCCCCCAAAGCGGAAGTGGGCGGGTCCAGGCCCCCTTAAAGCCCCCTGCCATGCCCAGGGTTGCCCTGGCAACTGTTGCTGGCCCCCAAAGCGGAAGTGAGCGGGTCCAGGCCCCCTTGAGCCCCCTGCCATGCCCAGGGTTGCCCTGGCAACTGTTGCTGGCCCCCAAAGCGGAAGTGGGCGGGTCCAGGCCCCCTTAAGCCCCCTGCCATACCCAGGGTTGCCCTGGCAACTGTTGCTGGCCCCCAAAGCGGAAGTGGGCGGGTCCAGGCCCCCTTAAAGCCCGCTGCCATGCCCAGGGTTGCCCTGGCAACTGTTTCTGGCCCCCAAAGCGGAAGTGGGCGGGTCCAGGCCCCCTTAAAGCCCCCTGCCATGCCCAGGGTTGCCCTGGCAACTGTTGCTGGCCCCAAAAGCGGAAGTGGGCGGGTCCAGGCCCCCTTAATGCCCCCTGCCATGCCCAGGGTTGCCCTGGCAACTGTTGCTGGCCCCCAAAGCGGAAGTGGGCGGGTCCAGGCCCCCTTGAGCCCCCTGCCATGCCCAGGGTTGCCCTGGCAACTGTTGCTGGCCCCCAAAGCGGAAGTGGGCGGGTCCAGGCCCCCTTAAAGCCCCCTGCCATGCCCATGGTTGCCCTGGCAACTGTTGCTGGCCCCCAAAGGGAAGTGGGCGGGTCCAGGCCCCCTTAAGCCCCCTGCCATGCCCAGGGTTGCCCTGGCAACTGTTGCTGGCCCCCAAAGCGGAAGTGGGCGGGTCCAGGCCCCCATTAAAGCCCCCTGCCATGCCCAGGGTTGCCCTGGCAACTGTTGCTGGCCCCCAAAGCGGAAGTGGGCGGGTCCAGGCCCCCTTGAGCCCCCTGCCATACCCAAGGTTGCCCTGGCAACTGTTGCTGGCCCCCAACGCAGAAGTGGGCGGGTCCAGGCCCACTTGAGCCCCCTGCCATGCCCAGGGTTGCCCTGGCAACTGTTGCTGTCCCCCAAAGCGGAAGTATGCTGGTCCAGGCCCCCTAAAAGCCACCTGCCATGCCCAGGGTTGCCCTGGCAACTGTTGCTGGCCCCCAAAGCGGAAGTGGGCGGGTCCAGGCCCCCTTAAAGCCCCCTGCCATGCCCAGGGTTGCCCTGGCAACTGTTGCTGGCCCCCAAAGCGGAAGTGGGCGGGTCCAGGCCCCCTTAAGCCCCCTGCCATGCCCAGGGTTGCCCTGGCACCTGTTGCTGGCCCCCAAAGCGGAAGTGGGCGGGTCCAGGCCCCCTTGAGCCCCCTGCCATGCCAGGGTTGCCCTGGCAACTGTTGCTGGCCCCCAAAGCGGAAGTGGGCGGGTCCAGGCCCCCTTAAAGCCCCCTGCCATGCCCAGGGTTGCCCTTGCAACTGTTGCTGGCCCCCAAAGCGGAAGTGGGCGGGTCCAGGCCCCCTTAAAGCCCCCTGCCATGCCCAGGGTTGCCCTGGCACCTGTTGCTGGCCCCCAAAGCGGAAGTGGGCGGGTCCAGGCCCCCTTGAGCCCCCTGCCATGGCCAGGGTTGCCCTGGCAACTGTTGCTGGCCCCCAAAGCGGAAGTGGGCGGGTCCAGGCCCCCTTAAAGCCCCCTGCCATGCCCAGGGTTGCCCTGGCAACTGTTGCTGGCCCCCAAAGCGGAAGTGGGCGGGTCCAGGAACCCTTAAAGCCCCCTGCCATGCCCAGGGTTGCCCTGGCAACTGTTGCTGGCCCCCAAAGCGGAAGTGGGCGGGTCCAGGCCCCCTTAAAGCCCCCTGCCATGCCCAGGGTTGCCCTGGCAACTGTTGCTGGCCCCCAAAGCGGAAGTGAGCGGGTCCAGGCCCCCTTGAGCCCCCTGCCATGCCCAGGGTTGCCCTGGCAACTGTTGCTGGCCCCCAAAGCGGAAGTGGGCGGGTCCAGGCCCCCTTAAGCCCCCTGCCATACCCAGGGTTGCCCTGGCAACTGTTGCTGGCCCCCAAAGCGGAAGTGGGCGGGTCCAGGCCCCCTTAAAGCCCGCTGCCATGCCCAGGGTTGCCCTGGCAACTGTTTCTGGCCCCCAAAGCGGAAGTGGGCGGGTCCAGGCCCCCTTAAAGCCCCCTGCCATGCCCAGGGTTGCCCTGGCAACTGTTGCTGGCCCCAAAAGCGGAAGTGGGCGGGTCCAGGCCCCCTTAATGCCCCCTGCCATGCCCAGGGTTGCCCTGGCAACTGTTGCTGGCCCCCAAAGCGGAAGTGGGCGGGTCCAGGCCCCCTTGAGCCCCCTGCCATGCCCAGGGTTGCCCTGGCAACTGTTGCTGGCCCCCAAAGCGGAAGTGGGCGGGTCCAGGCCCCCTTAAAGCCCCCTGCCATGCCCATGGTTGCCCTGGCAACTGTTGCTGGCCCCCAAAGGGAAGTGGGCGGGTCCAGGCCCCCTTAAGCCCCCTGCCATGCCCAGGGTTGCCCTGGCAACTGTTGCTGGCCCCCAAAGCGGAAGTGGGCGGGTCCAGGCCCCCATTAAAGCCCCCTGCCATGCCCAGGGTTGCCCTGGCAACTGTTGCTGGCCCCCAAAGCGGAAGTGGGCGGGTCCAGGCCCCCTTGAGCCCCCTGCCATACCCAAGGTTGCCCTGGCAACTGTTGCTGGCCCCCAACGCAGAAGTGGGCGGGTCCAGGCCCACTTGAGCCCCCTGCCATGCCCAGGGTTGCCCTGGCAACTGTTGCTGTCCCCCAAAGCGGAAGTATGCTGGTCCAGGCCCCCTAAAAGCCACCTGCCATGCCCAGGGTTGCCCTGGCAACTGTTGCTGGCCCCCAAAGCGGAAGTGGGCGGGTCCAGGCCCCCTTAAAGCCCCCTGCCATGCCCAGGGTTGCCCTGGCAACTGTTGCTGGCCCCCAAAGCGGAAGTGGGCGGGTCCAGGCCCCCTTAAGCCCCCTGCCATGCCCAGGGTTGCCCTGGCACCTGTTGCTGGCCCCCAAAGCGGAAGTGGGCGGGTCCAGGCCCCCTTGAGCCCCCTGCCATGCCAGGGTTGCCCTGGCAACTGTTGCTGGCCCCCAAAGCGGAAGTGGGCGGGTCCAGGCCCCCTTAAAGCCCCCTGCCATGCCCAGGGTTGCCCTTGCAACTGTTGCTGGCCCCCAAAGCGGAAGTGGGCGGGTCCAGGCCCCCTTAAAGCCCCCTGCCATGCCCAGGGTTGCCCTGGCACCTGTTGCTGGCCCCCAAAGCGGAAGTGGGCGGGTCCAGGCCCCCTTGAGCCCCCTGCCATGGCCAGGGTTGCCCTGGCAACTGTTGCTGGCCCCCAAAGCGGAAGTGGGCGGGTCCAGGCCCCCTTAAAGCCCCCTGCCATGCCCAGGGTTGCCCTGGCAACTGTTGCTGGCCCCCAAAGCGGAAGTGGGCGGGTCCAGGAACCCTTAAAGCCCCCTGCCATGCCCAGGGTTGCCCTGGCAACTGTTGCTGGCCCCCAAAGCGGAAGTGGGCGGGTCCAGGCCCCCTTAAAGCCCCCTGCCATGCCCAGGGTTGCCCTGGCAACTGTTGCTGGCCCCCAAAGCGGAAGTGAGCGGGTCCAGGCCCCCTTGAGCCCCCTGCCATGCCCAGGGTTGCCCTGGCAACTGTTGCTGGCCCCCAAAGCGGAAGTGGGCGGGTCCAGGCCCCCTTAAGCCCCCTGCCATACCCAGGGTTGCCCTGGCAACTGTTGCTGGCCCCCAAAGCGGAAGTGGGCGGGTCCAGGCCCCCTTAAAGCCCGCTGCCATGCCCAGGGTTGCCCTGGCAACTGTTTCTGGCCCCCAAAGCGGAAGTGGGCGGGTCCAGGCCCCCTTAAAGCCCCCTGCCATGCCCAGGGTTGCCCTGGCAACTGTTGCTGGCCCCAAAAGCGGAAGTGGGCGGGTCCAGGCCCCCTTAATGCCCCCTGCCATGCCCAGGGTTGCCCTGGCAACTGTTGCTGGCCCCCAAAGCGGAAGTGGGCGGGTCCAGGCCCCCTTGAGCCCCCTGCCATGCCCAGGGTTGCCCTGGCAACTGTTGCTGGCCCCCAAAGCGGAAGTGGGCGGGTCCAGGCCCCCTTAAAGCCCCCTGCCATGCCCATGGTTGCCCTGGCAACTGTTGCTGGCCCCCAAAGGGAAGTGGGCGGGTCCAGGCCCCCTTAAGCCCCCTGCCATGCCCAGGGTTGCCCTGGCAACTGTTGCTGGCCCCCAAAGCGGAAGTGGGCGGGTCCAGGCCCCCTTGAGCCCCCTGCCATACCCAAGGTTGCCCTGGCAACTGTTGCTGGCCCCCAACGCAGAAGTGGGCGGGTCCAGGCCCACTTGAGCCCCCTGCCATGCCCAGGGTTGCCCTGGCAACTGTTGCTGGCCCCCAAAGCGGAAGTATGCTGGTCCAGGCCCCCTTAAAGCCACCTGCCATGTCCAGGGTTGCCCTGGCAACTGTTGCTGGCCCCCAAAGCGGAAGTGGGCGGGTCCAGGCCCCCTTGAGCCCCCTGCCATACCCAGGGTTGCCCTGGCAACTGTTGCTGGCCCCCAAAGCGGAAGTGGGCGGGTCCAGGCCCCCTTAAGCCCCCTGCCATGCCCAGGGTTGCCCTGGCAACTGTTGCTGGCCCCCAAAGCGGAAGTGGGCGGGTCCAGGCCCCCTTGAGCCCCCTGCCATGCCCAGGGTTGCCCTGGCAACTGTTGCTGGCCCCCAAAGCGGAAGTGGGCGGGTCCAGGCCCCCTTAAAGCCCCCTGCCATGCCCAGGGTTGCCCTGGCAACTGTTGCTGGCCCCCAAAGCGGAAGTGGGCGGGTCCAGGCCCCCTTGAGCCCCCTGCCATACCCAGGGTTGCCCTGGCAACTGTTGCTGGCCCCCAAAGCGGAAGTGGGCGGGTCCAGGCCCCCTTAAAGCCCCCTGCCATGCCCAGGGTTGCCCTGGCAACTGTTGCTGGCCCCCAAAGCGGAAGTGGGCGGGTCCAGGCCCCCTTAAAGCCCCCTGCCATGCCCAGGGTTGCCCTGGCAACTGTTGCTGGCCCCCAAAGCGGAAGTGGGCGGGTCCAGGCCCCCTTAAAGCCCCCTGCCATGCCCAGGGTTGCCCTGGCAACTGTTGCTGGCCCCCAAAGCGGAAGTGGGCGGGTCCAGGCCCCCTTAAAGCCCCCTGCCATGCCCAGGGTTGCCCTGGCAACTGTTGCTGGCCCCCAAAGCGGAAGTGGGCGGGTCCAGGCCCCCTTAAAACCCGCTGCCATGCCCAGGGTTGCCCTGGCAACTGTTGCTGGCCCCCAAAGCGGAAGTGGGTGGGTCCAGGCCCCCTTAAAGCCCCCTGCCATGCCCAGGGTTGCCCTGGCAACTGTTGCTGGCCCCCAAAGCGGAAGTGGGCGGGTCCAGGCCCCCTTAAAGCCCCCTGCCAAGCCCAGGGTTGCCCTGGCAACTGTTGCTGGCCCCCAAAGCGGAAGTGGGCGGGTCCAGGCCCCCTTGAGCCCCCTGCCATGCCCAGGGTTGCCCTGGCAACTGTTGCTGGCCCCCAAAGCGGAAGTGGGCGGGTCCAGGCCCCCTTAAAGCCCCCTACCATGCCCATGGTTGCCCTGGCAACTGTTGCTGGCCCCCAAAGCGGAAGTGGGCGGGTCCAGGCCTCCTTGAGCTCCCTGCCATACCCAAGGTTGCCCTGGCAACTGTTGCTGGCCCCCAAAGCGGAAGTGGGCGGGTCCAGGCCCCCTTAAAGCCCCCTGCCATGCCCAGGGTTGCCCTGGCAACTGTTGCTGGCCCCCAAAGCGGAAGTGGGCGGGTCCAGGCCCCCTTGAGCCCCCTGCCATACCCAGGGTTGCCCTGGCAACTGTTGCTGGCCCCCAAAGCGGAAGTGGGTGGGTCCAGGCCCCCTTAAAGCCCCCTGCCATGCCCAGGGTTGCCCTGGCAACTGTTGCTGGCCCCCAAAGCGGAAGTGGGCGGGTCCAGGTCCACTTGAGCCCCCTGCCATGCCCAGGGTTGCCCTGGCAACTGTTGCTGGCCCCCAAAGCGGAAGTATGCTGGTCCAGGCCCCCTTAAAGCCACCTGCCATGCCCAGGGTTGCCCTGGCAACTGTTGCTGGCCCCCAAAGCGGAAGTGGGCGGGTCCAGGCCCCCTTGAGCCCCCTGCCATACCCAGGGTTGCCCTGGCAACTGTTGCTGGCCCCCAAAGCGGAAGTGGGCGGGTCCAGGCCCCCTTAAGCCCCCTGCCATGCCCAGGGTTGCCCTGGCAACTGTTGCTGGCCCCCAAAGCGGAAGTGGGCGGGTCCAGGCCCCCTTGAGCCCCCTGCCATACCCAAGGTTGCCCTGGCAACTGTTGCTGGCCCCCAACGCAGAAGTGGGCGGGTCCAGGCCCACTTGAGCCCCCTGCCATGCCCAGGGTTGCCCTGGCAACTGTTGCTGGCCCCCAAAGCGGAAGTATGCTGGTCCAGGCCCCCTTAAAGCCACCTGCCATGTCCAGGGTTGCCCTGGCAACTGTTGCTGGCCCCCAAAGCGGAAGTGGGCGGGTCCAGGCCCCCTTGAGCCCCCTGCCATACCCAGGGTTGCCCTGGCAACTGTTGCTGGCCCCCAAAGCGGAAGTGGGCGGGTCCAGGCCCCCTTAAGCCCCCTGCCATGCCCAGGGTTGCCCTGGCAACTGTTGCTGGCCCCCAAAGCGGAAGTGGGCGGGTCCAGGCCCCCTTGAGCCCCCTGCCATGCCCAGGGTTGCCCTGGCAACTGTTGCTGGCCCCCAAAGCGGAAGTATGCGGGTCCAGGCCCCCTTAAAGCCACCTGCCATGCCCAGGGTTGCCCTGGCAACTGTTGCTGGCACCCAAAGCGGAAGTGGGCGGGTCCAGGCCCCCTTGAGCCCCCTGCCATGCCCAGGGTTGCCCTGGCAACTGTTGCTGGCCCCCAAAGCGGAAGTGGGCAGGTCCAGGCCCCCTTAAAGCCCCCTGCCATGCCCAGGGTTGCCCTGGCAACTGTTGCTGGCCCCCAAAGCGGAAGTGGGCGGGTCCAGGCCCCCTTAAGCCCCCTGCCATGCCCAGGGTTGCCCTGGCACCTGTTGCTGGCCCCCAAAGCTGAAGTGGGCGGGTCCAGGCCCCCTTGAGCCACCTGCCATGCCCAGGGTTGCCTTGGCAACTGTTGCTGGCCCCCAAAGCGGAAGTGGGCGGGTCCAGGCCCCCTTGAGCCCCCTGCCATGCCCAGGGTTGCCCTGGCAACTGTTGCTGGACCCCAAAGCGGAAGTGGGCGGGTCCAGGCCCCCTTAAAGCCCCCTGCCATGCCCAGGGTTGCCCTGGCAACTGTTGCTGGCCCCCAAAGCGGAAGTGGGCGGGTCCAGGCCCCCTTAAGCCCCCTGCCATGCCCAGGGTTGCCCTGGCACCTGTTGCTGGCCCCCAAAGCGGAAGTGGGCGGGTCCAGGCCCCCTTGAGCCCCCTGCCATGCCCAGGGTTGCCCTGGCAACTGTTGCTGGCCCCCAAAGCGGAAGTGGGCGGGTCCAGGCCCCCTTAAAGCCCCCTGCCATGCCCAGGGTTGCCCTGGCAACTGTTGCTGGCCCCCAAAGCGGAAGTGGGCGGGTCCAGGCCCCCTTGAGCCCCCTGCCATACCCAGGGTTGCCCTGGCAACTGTTGCTGGCCCCCAAAGCGGAAGTGGGTGGGTCCAGGCCCCCTTAAAGCCCCCTGCCATGCCCAGGGTTGCCCTGGCAACTGTTGCTGGCCCCCAAAGCGGAAGTGGGCGGGTCCAGGCCCACTTGAGCCCCCTGCCATGCCCAGGGTTGCCCTGGCAACTGTTGCTGGCCCCCAAAGCGGAAGTATGCTGGTCCAGGCCCCCTTAAAGCCACCTGCCATGCCCAGGGTTGCCCTGGCAACTGTTGCTGGCCCCCAAAGCGGAAGTGGGCGGGTCCAGGCCCCCTTGAGCCCCCTGCCATACCCAGGGTTGCCCTGGCAACTGTTGCTGGCCCCCAAAGCGGAAGTGGGCGGGTCCAGGCCCCCTTAAGCCCCCTGCCATGCCCAGGGTTGCCCTGGCAACTGTTGCTGGCCCCCAAAGCGGAAGTGGGCGGGTCCAGGCCCCCTTGAGCCCCCTGCCATGCCCAGGGTTGCCCTGGCAACTGTTGCTGGCCCCCAAAGCGGAAGTGGGCGGGTCCAGGCCCCCTTAAAGCCCGCTGCCATGCCCAGGGTTGCCCTGGCAACTGTTGCTGGCCCCCAAAGCGGAAGTGGGCGGGTCCAGGCCCCCTTAAAGCCCCCTGCCATGCCCAGGGTTGCCCTGGCAACTGTTGCTGGCCCCAAAAGCGGAAGTGGGCGGGTCAAGGCCCCATTAAAGCCCCATGCCATGCCCAGGGTTGCCCTGGCAACTGTTGCTGGCCCCCAAAGCGGAAGTGGGTGGGTCCAGGCCCCCTTAAAGCCCCCTGCCATGCCCAGGGTTGCCCTGGCAACTGTTGCTGGCCGCCAAAGCGGAAGTGGGCGGGTCCAGGCCCCCTTAAGCCCCCTGCCATGCCCAGGGTTGCCCTGGCACCTGTTGCTGGCCCCCAAAGCGGAAGTGGGCGGGTCCAGGCCCCCTTGAGCCACCTGCCATGCCCAGGGTTGCCCTGGCAACTGTTGCTGGCCCCCAAAGCGGAAGTGGGCGGGTCCAGGCCCCCTTGAGCCCCCTGCCATGCCCAGGGTTGCCCTGGCAACTGTTGCTGGCCCCCAAAGCGGAAGTGGGCGGGTCCAGGCCCCCTTGAGCCCCCTGCCATACCCAGGGTTGCCCTGGCAACTGTTGCTGGCCCCCAAAGCGGAAGTGGGCGGGTCCAGGCCCCCTTAAAGCCCCCTGCCATGCCCAGGGTTGCCCTGGCAACTGTTGCTGGCCCCCAAAGCGGAAGTGGGCGGGTCCAGGCCCACTTGAGCCCCCTGCCATGCCCAGGGTTGCCCTGGCAACTGTTGCTGGCCCCCAAAGCGGAAGTATGCTGGTCCAGGCCCCCTTAAAGCCACCTGCCATGCCCAGGGTTGCCCTGGCAACTGTTGCTGGCCCCCAAAGCGGAAGTGGGCGGGTCCAGGCCCCCTTGAGCCCCCTGCCATACCCAGGGTTGCCCTGGCAACTGTTGCTGGCCCCCAAAGCGGAAGTGGGCGGGTCCAGGCCCCCTTAAGCCCCCTGCCATGCCCAGGGTTGCCCTGGCAACTGTTGCTGGCCCCCAAAGCGGAAGTGGGCAGGTCAAGGCCCCCTTAAAGCCCCATGCCATGCCCAGGGTTGCCCTGGCAACTGTTGCTGGCCCCCAAAGCGGAAGTGGGCGGGTCCAGGCCCCCTTAAGCCCCCTGCCATGCCCATTGTTGCCCTGGCAACTGTTGCTGGCCCCCAAAGCGGAAGTGGGCGGGTCCAGGCCCCCTTGAGCCCCCTGCCATGCCCAGGGTTGCCCTGGCAACTGTTGCTGGCCCCCAAAGCGGAAGTGGGCGGGTCCAGGCCCCCTTAAAGCCCCCTGCCATGCCCAGGGTTGCCCTGGCAACTGTTGCTGGCCCCCAAAGCGGAAGTGGGCGGGTCCAGGCCCCCTTGAGCCCCCTGCCATACCCAGGGTTGCCCTGGCAACTGTTGCTGGCCCCCAAAGCGGAAGTGGGCGGGTCCAGGCCCCCTTAAAGCCCCCTGCCATGCCCAGGGTTGCCCTGGCAACTGTTGCTGGCCCCCAAAGCGGAAGTGGGCGGGTCCAGGCCCACTTGAGCCCCCTGCCATGCCCAGGGTTGCCCTGGCAACTGTTGCTGGCCCCCAAAGCGGAAGTAGGCGGGTCCAGGCCCCCTTAAAGCCCCCTGCCATGCCCAGGGTTGCCCTGGCACCTGTTGCTGGCCCCCAAAGCGGAAGTGGGCGGGTCCAGGCCCCCTTGAGCCCCCTGCCATGCCCAGGGTTGCCCTGGCAACTGTTGCTGGCCCCCCAAAGCGGAAGTGGGCGGGTCCAGGCCCCCTTAAAGCCCCCTGCCATGCCCAGGGTTGCCCTGGCAACTGTTGCTGGCCCCCAAAGCGGAAGTGGGCGGGTCCAGGCCCCCTTAAAGCCCCCTGCCATGCCCAGGGTTGCCCTGGCAACTGTTGCTGGCCCCCAAAGCGGAAGTGGGCGGGTCCAGGCCCCCTTAAAGCCCCCTGCCATGCCCAGGGTTGCCCTGGCACCTGTTGCTGGCCCCCAAAGCGGAAGTGGGCGGGTCCAGGCCCCCTTGAGCCCCCTGCCATGCCCAGGGTTGCCCTGGCAACTGTTGCTGGCCCCCAAAGCGGAAGTGGGCGGGTCCAGGCCCCCTTAAAGCCCCCTGCCATGCCCAGGGTTGCCCTGGCAACTGTTGCTGGCCCCCAAAGCGGAAGTGGGCGGGTCCAGGAACCCTTAAAGCCCCCTGCCATGCCCAGGGTTGCCCTGGCAACTGTTGCTGGCCCCCAAAGCGGAAGTGGGCGGGTCCAGGCCCCCTTAAAGCCCCCTGCCATGCCCAGGGTTGCCCTGGCAACTGTTGCTGGCCCCCAAAGCGGAAGTGAGCGGGTCCAGGCCCCCTTGAGCCCCCTGCCATGCCCAGGGTTGCCCTGGCAACTGTTGCTGGCCCCCAAAGCGGAAGTAGGCGGGTCCAGGCCCCCTTAAGCCCCCTGCCATACCCAGGGTTGCCCTGGCAACTGTTGCTGGCCCCCAAAGCGGAAGTGGGCGGGTCCAGGCCCCCTTAAAGCCCGCTGCCATGCCCAGGGTTGCCCTGGCAACTGTTTCTGGCCCCCAAAGCGGAAGTGGGCGGGTCCAGGCCCCCTTAAAGCCCCCTGCCATGCCCAGGGTTGCCCTGGCAACTGTTGCTGGCCCCAAAAGCGGAAGTGGGCGGGTCCAGGCCCCCTTAATGCCCCCTGCCATGCCCAGGGTTGCCCTGGCAACTGTTGCTGGCCCCCAAAGCGGAAGTGGGCGGGTCCAGGCCCCCTGCCATGCCCAGGGTTGCCCTGGCAACTGTTGCTGGCCCCCAAAGCGGAAGTGGGCGGGTCCAGGCCCCCTTAAAGCCCCCTGCCATGCCCATGGTTGCCCTGGCAACTGTTGCTGGCCCCCAAAGGGAAGTGGGCGGGTCCAGGCCCCCTTAAGCCCCCTGCCATGCCCAGGGTTGCCCTGGCAACTGTTGCTTGCCCCCAAAGCGGAAGTGGGCGGGTCCAGGCCCCCTTGAGCCCCCTGCCATACCCAAGGTTGCCCTGGCAACTGTTGCTGGCCCCCAACGCAGAAGTGGGCGGGTCCAGGCCCACTTGAGCCCCCTGCCATGCCCAGGGTTGCCCTGGCAACTGTTGCTGGCCCCCAAAGCGGAAGTATGCTGGTCCAGGCCCCCTTAAAGCCACCTGCTATGTCCAGGGTTGCCCTGGCAACTGTTGCTGGCCCCCAAAGCGGAAGTGGGCGGGTCCAGGCCCCCTTGAGCCCCCTGCCATACCCAGGGTTGCCCTGGCAACTGTTGCTGGCCCCCAAAGCGGAAGTGGGCGGGTCCAGGCCCCCTTAAGCCCCCTGCCATGCCCAGGGTTGCCCTGGCAACTGTTGCTGGCCCCCAAAGCGGAAGTGGGCGGGTCCAGGCCCCCTTGAGCCCCCTGCCATGCCCAGGGTTGCCCTGGCAACTGTTGCTGGCCCCCAAAGCGGAAGTATGCGGGTCCAGGCCCCCTTAAAGCCACCTGCCATGCCCAGGGTTGCCCTGGCAACTGTTGCTGGCCCCCAAAGCGGAAGTGGGCGGGTCCAGGCCCCCTTGAGCCCCCTGCCATGCCCAGGGTTGCCCTGGCAACTGTTGCTGGCCCCCAAAGCGGAAGTGGGCGGGTCCAGGCCCCCTTAAAGCCCCCTGCCATGCCCAGGGTTGCCCTGGCAACTGTTGCTGGCCCCCAAAGCGGAAGTGGGCGGGTCCAGGCCCCCTTAAGCCCCCTGCCATGCCCAGGGTTGCCCTGGCACCTGTTGCTGGCCCCCAAAGCTGAAGTGGGCGGGTCCAGGCCCCCTTGAGCCACCTGCCATGCCCAGGGTTGCCTTGGCAACTGTTGCTGGCCCCCAAAGCGGAAGTGGGCGGGTCCAGGCCCCCTTGAGCCCCCTGCCATACCCAGGGTTGCCCTGGCAACTGTTGCTGGCCCCCAAAGCGGAAGTGGGCGGGTCCAGGCCCCCTTAAGCCCCCTGCCATGCCCAGGGTTGCCCTGGCAACTGTTGCTGGCCCCCAAAGCGGAAGTGGGCGGGTCCAGGCCCCCTTGAGCCCCCTGCCATGCCCAGGGTTGCCCTGGCAACTGTTGCTGGCCCCCAAAGCGGAAGTGGGCGGGTCCAGGCCCCCTTAAGCCCACTGCCATGCCCAGGGTTGCCCTGGCAACTGTTGCTGGCCCCCAAAGCGGAAGTGGGCGGGTCCAGGCCCCCTTGAGCCCCCTGCCATGCCCAGGGTTGCCCTGGCAACTGTTGCTGGCACCCAAAGCGGAAGTGGGCGGGTCCAGGCCCCCTTGAGCCCCCTGCCATGCCCAGGGTTGCCCTGGCAACTGTTGCTGGCACCCAAAGCGGAAGTGGGCGGGTCCAGGCCCCCTTAAGCCCCCTGCCATGCCCAGGGTTGCCCTTGCAACTGTTGCTGGCCCCCAAAGCGGAAGTGGGCGGGTCCAGGCCCCCTTAAGCCCCCTGCCATTCCCAGGGTTGCCCTGGCAACTGTTGCTGGCCCCCAAAGCGGAAGTGGGCGGGTCCAGGCCCCCTTGAGCCCCCTGCCATGCCCAAGGTTGCCCTGGCAACTGTTGCTGGCCCCCAACGCGGAAGTGGGCGGGTCCAGGCCCCCTTAAAGCCCCCTGCCATGCCCAGGGTTGCCCTGGCAACTGTTGCTGGCCCCCAAAGCGGAAGTTGGCGGGTCCAGGCCCCCTTAAAGCCCCCTGCCATGCCCAGGGTTGCCCTGGCAACTGTTGCTGGCCCCCAAAGCGGAAGTGGGCGGGTCCAGGCCCCCTTAAATCCCCCTGCCATGCCCAGGGTTGCCCTGGCAACTGTTGCTGGCCCCCAAAGCGGAAGTGGGCGGGTCCAGGCCCCCTTAAAGCCCCCTGCCATGCCCAGGGTTGCCCTGGCAACTGTTGCTGGCCCCCAAAGCGGAAGTGGGCGGGTCCAGGCCCCCTTAAGCCCCCTGCCATGCCCAGGGTTGCCCTGGCAACCCAAAGCGGAAGTGGGCGGGTCCAGGCCCCCTTAAAGCCCCCTGCCATGCCCAGGGTTGCCCTGGCAACTGTTGCTGGCCCCCAAAGCGGAAGTGGGCGGGTCCAGGCCCCATTAAGCCCACTGCCATGCCCAGGGTTGCCCTGGCAACTGTTGCTGGCCCCCAAAGCGGAAGTGGGCGGGTCCAGGCCCCCTTGAGCCCCCTGCCATGCCCAGGGTTGCCCTGGCAACTGTTGCTGGCACCCAAAGCGGAAGTGGGCGGGTCCAGGCCCCCTTGAGCCCCCTGCCATGCCCAGGGTTGCCCTGGCAACTGTTGCTGGCCCCCAAAGCGGAAGTGGGCGGGTCCAGGCCCCCTTAAAGCCCCCTGACATGCCCAAGGTTGCCCTGGCAACTGTTGCTGGCCCCCAACGCGGAAGTGGGCGGGTCCAGGCCCCCTTAAATCCCCCTGCCATGCCCAGGGTTGCCCTGGCAACTGTTGCTGGCCCCCAAAGCGGAAGTGGGCGGGTCCAGGCCCCCTTAAAGCCCCCTGCCATGCCCAGGGTTGCCCTGGCAACTGTTGCTGGCCCCCAAAGCGGAAGTGGGCGGGTCCAGGCCCCCTTAAATCCCCCTGCCATGCCCAGGGTTGCCCTGGCAACTGTTGCTGGCCCCCAAAGCGGAAGTGGGCGGGTCCAGGCCCCCTTAAAGCCCCCTGCCATGCCCAGGGTTGCCGTGGCAACTGTTGCTGGCCCCCAAAGCGGAAGTGGGCGGGTCCAGGCCTTCTTAAGCCCCCTGCCATGCCCAGGGTTGCCCTGGCAACTGTTGCTGGCCCCCAAAGCGGAAGTGGGTGGGTCCAGGCCCCCTTAAAGCCCCCTGCCATGCCCAGGGTTGCCCTGGCAACTGTTGCTGGCCCCCAAAGCGGAAGTGGGCGGGTCCAGGCCCCCTTAAGCCCCCTGCCATGCCCAGGGTTGCCCTGGCAACTGTTGCTGGCCCCCAAAGCGGAAGTGGGCGGGTCCAGGCCCCCTTAAGCCCCCTGCCATGCCCAGGGTTGCCCTGGCAACTGTTGCTGGCCCCCAAAGCGGAAGTGGGCGGGTCCATGCCCCCTTGAGCCCCCTGCCATGCCCAGGGTTGCCCTGGCAACTGTTGCTGGCCCCCAAAGCGGAAGTGGGCGGGTCCAGGCCCCCTTCAGCCCCCTGCCATGCCCAGGGTTGCCCTGGAAACTGTTTCTGGCCCCCAAAGCGGAAGTGGGCGGGTCCAGGCCCCCTTAAATCCCCCTGCCATGCACAGGGTTGCCCTGGCAACTGTTGCTGGCCCCCAAAGCGGAAGTTGGCGGGTCCAGGCCCCCTTAAAGCCCCCTGCCATGCCCAGGGTTGCCCTGGCAACTGTTGCTGGCCCCCAAAGCGGAAGTGGGCGGGTCCAGGCCCCCTTAAATCCCCCTGCCATGCCCAGGGTTGCCCTGGCAACTGTTGCTGGCCCCCAAAGCGGAAGTGGGCGGGTCCAGGCCCCCTTAAAGCCCCCTACCATGCCCAGGGTTGCCGTGGCAACTGTTGCTGGCCCCCAAAGCGGAAGTGGGCGGGTCCAGGCCCCCTTAAGCCCCCTGCCATGCCCAGGGTTGCCCTGGCAACTGTTGCTGGCCCCCAAAGCGGAAGTGGGCGGGTCCAGGCCCCCTTAAAGCCCCCTGCCATGCCCAGGGTTGCCCTGGCAACTGTTGCTGGCCCCCAAAGCGGAAGTGGGCGGGTCCAGGCCCCCTTAAGCCCCCTGCCATGCCCAGGGTTGCCCTGGCAACTGTTGCTGGCCCCCAAAGCGGAAGTGGGCGGGTCCAGGCCCCCTTGAGCCCCCTGCCATGCCCAGGGTTGCCCTGGCAACTGTTGCTGGCACCCAAAGCGGAAGTGGGCGGGTCCAGGCCCCCTTAAGCCCCCTGCCATGCCCAGGGTTGCCCTGGCAACTGTTGCTGGCCCCCAAAGCGGAAGTGGGCGGGTCCAGGCCCCCTTAAATCCCCCTGCCATGCCCAGGGTTGCCCTGGCAACTGTTGCTGGCCCCCAAAGCGGAAGTGGGCGGGTCCAGGCCCCCTTAAAGCCCCCTGCCATGCCCAGGGTTGCCCTGGCAACTGTTGCTGGCCCCCAAAGCGGAAGTGGGCGGGTCCAGGCCCCCTTAAGCCCCCTGCCATGCCCAGGGTTGCCCTGGCAACTGTTGCTGGCCCCCAAAGCGGAAGTGGGTGGGTCCAGGCCCCCTTGAGCCCCCTGCCATGCCCAGGGTTGCCCTGGCAACTGTTGCTGGCACCCAAAGCGGAAGTGGGCGGGTCCAGGCCCCCTTGAGCCCCCTGCCATGCCCAGGGTTGCCCTGGCAACTGTTGCTGGCCCCCAAAGCGGAAGTGGGCGGGTCCAGGCCCCCTTAAGCCCCCTGCCATGCCCAGGGTTGCCCTGGCAACTGTTGCTGGCCCCCAAAGCGGAAGTGGGCGGGTCCATGCCCCCTTGAGCCCCCTGCCATGCCCAGGGTTGCCCTGGCAACTGTTGCTGGCCCCCAAAGCGGAAGTGGGCGGGTCCAGGCCCCCTTCAGCCCCCTGCCATGCCCAGGGTTGCCCTGGAAACTGTTTCTGGCCCCCAAAGCGGAAGTGGGCGGGTCCAGGCCCCCTTAAATCCCCCTGCCATGCCCAGGGTTGCCCTGGCAACTGTTGCTGGCCCCCAAAGCGGAAGTGGGCGGGTCCAGGCCCCCTTAAAGCCCCCTACCATGCCCAGGGTTGCCGTGGCAACTGTTGCTGGCCCCCAAAGCGGAAGTGGGCGGGTCCAGGCCCCCTTAAGCCCCCTGCCATGCCCAGGGTTGCCCTGGCAACTGTTGCTGGCCCCCAAAGCGGAAGTGGGCGGGTCCAGGCCCCCTTGAGCCCCCTGCCATGCCCAGGGTTGCCCTGGCAACTGTTGCTGGCCCCCAAAGCGGAAGTGGGCGGGTCCAGGCCCCCTTAAAGCCCCTGCCATGCCCAGGGTTGCCCTGGCAACTGTTGCTGGCCCCCAAAGCGGAAGTGGAAGGGTCCAGGCCCCCTTAAGCCCCCTGCCATGCCCAGGGTTGCCCTGGCAACTGTTGCTGGCCCCCAAAGCGGAAGTGGGTGGGTCCAGGCCCCCTTAAGCCCCCTGCCATGCCCAGGGTTGCCCTGGCAACTGTTGCTGGCCCCCAAAGTGGAAGTGGGTGGGTCCAGGCCCCCTTAAGCCCCCTGCCATGCCCAGGGTTGCCCTGGCAACTGTTGCTGGCCCCCAAAGCGGAAGTGGGCGGGTCCAGGCCCCCTTAAAGCCCCCTGCCATGCCCAGTGTTTCCCTGGCAACTGTTGCTGGCCCCCAAAGCGG
This sequence comes from Crinia signifera, assembly GCF_055691185.1. Classification (NCBI taxonomy): domain Eukaryota; kingdom Metazoa; phylum Chordata; class Amphibia; order Anura; family Myobatrachidae; genus Crinia; species Crinia signifera. Next base: position 12,957 of record NW_028142468.1, on the reverse strand, counting down.
AAGTGGGCGGGTCCAGGCCCCCTTGAGCCCCCTGCCATGCCCAGGGTTGCCCTGGCAACTGTTGCTGGCCCCCAAAGCGGAAGTGGGCGGGTCCAGGCCCCCTAAAAGCCCCCTGCCATGCCCAGGGTTGCCCTGGCAACTGTTGCTGGCCCCCAAAGCGGAAGTGGGCGGGTCCAGGCCCCCTTAAGCCCCCTGCCATGCCCAGGGTTGCCCTGGCAACTGTTGCTGGCCCCCAAAGCGGAAGTGGGTGGGTCCAGGCCCCCTTAAGCCCCCTGCCATGCCCAGGGTTGCCCTGGCAACTGTTGCTGGCCCCCAAAGTGGAAGTGGGTGGGTCCAGGCCCCCTTAAGCCCCCTGCCATGCCCAGGGTTGCCCTGGCAACTGTTGCTGGCCCCCAAAGCGGAAGTGGGCGGGTCCAGGCCCCCTTAAAGCCCCCTGCCATGGCCAGGGTTGCCCAGGCAACTGTTGCTGGCCCCCAAAGCGGAAGTGGGCGGGTCCAGGCCCCCTTAAAGCCCCCTGCCATGCCCAGGGTTGCCCTGGCAACTGTTGCTGGCCGCAAAAGCGGAAGTGGGCGGGTCCAGGCCCCCTTAAGCCCCCTGCCATGCCCAGGGTTGCCCTGGCAACTGTTGCTGGCCCCCAAAGCGGAAGTGGGCGGGTCCAGGCCCCCTTAAGCCCCCTGCCATGCCCAGGGTTGCCCTGGCAACTGTTGCTGGCCCCCAAAGCGGAAGTGGGCGGGTCCAGGCCCCCTTGAGCCCCCTGCCATGCCCAGGGTTGCCCTGGCAACTGTTGCTGGCCCCCAAAGCGGAAGTGGGCGGGTCCAGGCCCCCTTGAGCCCCCTGCCATGCCCAGGGTTGCCCTGGCAACTGTTGCTGGCCCCCAAAGCGGAAGTGGGCGGGTCCAGGCCCCCTTAAAGCCCCTGCCATGCCCAGGGTTGCCCTGGCAACTGTTGCTGGCCCCCAAAGCGGAAGTGGGCGGGTCCAGGCCCCCTTAAGCCCCCTGCCATGCCCAGGGTTGCCCTGGCAACTGTTGCTGGCCCCCAAAGCGGAAGTGGGCGGTTCCAGGCCCCCTTAAGCCCCCTGCCATGCCCAGGGTTGCCCTGGCAACTGTTGCTGGCCCCCAAAGCGGAAGTGGGCGGGTCCAGGCCCCCTTGAGCCCCCTGCCATGCCCAGGGTTGCCCTGGCAACTGTTGCTGGCCCCCAAAGCGGAAGTGGGCGGGTCCAGGCCCCCTTGAGCCCCCTGCCATGCCCAGGGTTGCCCTGGCAACTGTTGCTGGCCCCCAAAGCGGAAGTGGGCGGGTCCAGGCCCCCTTAAAGCCCATGCCATGCCCAGGGTTGCCCTGGCAACTGTTGCTGGCCCCCAAAGCGGAAGTGGGCGGGTCCAGGCCCCCTTAAGCCCCCTGCCATGCCCAGGGTTGCCCTGGCAACTGTTGCTGGCCCCCAAAGCGGATGTGGGCGGTTCCAGGCCCCCTTAAGCCCCCTGCCATGCCCAGGGTTGCCCTGGCAACTGTTGCTGGCCCCCAAAGCGGAAGTGGGCGGGTCCAGGCCCCCTTGAGCCCCCTGCCATGCCCAGGGTTGCCCTGGCAACTGTTGCTGGCCCCCAAAGCGGAAGTGGGCGGGTCCAGGCCCCCTTGAGCCCCCTGCCATGCCCAGGGTTGCCCTGGCAACTGTTGCTGGCCCCCAAAGCGGAAGTGGGCGGGTCCAGGCCCCCTTAAAGCCCCTGCCATGCCCAGGGTTGCCCTGGCAACTGTTGCTGGCCCCCAAAGCGGAAGTGGGCGGGTCCAGGCCCCCTTAAGCCCCCTGCCATGCCCAGGGTTGCCCTGGCAACTGTTGCTGGCCCCCAAAGCGGAAGTGGGCGGGTCCAGGCCCCCTTAAGCCCCCTGCCATGCCCAGGGTTGCCCTGGCAACTGTTGCTGGCCCCCAAAGCGGAAGTGGGCTGGTCCAGGCCCCCTTAAAGCCCGCTGCCATGCCCAGGGTTGCCCTGGCAACTGTTGCTGGCCCCCAAAGCAGAAGTGGGCGGGTCCAGGCCCCCTTAAAGCCCCATGCCATGCCCAGGGTTGCCCTGGCAACTGTTGCTGGCCCCCAAAGCGGAAGTGGGCGGGTCCAGGCCCCCTTAAAGCCCCCTGCCATGCCCAGGGTTGCCCTGGCAACTGTTGCTGGCCCCCAAAGCGGAAGTGGGCGGGTCCAGGCCCCCTTAAGCCACCTGCCATGCCCAGGGTTGCCCTTTCAACTGTTGCTGGCCCCCAAAGCGGAAGTGGGCGGGTCCAGGCCCCCTTAAGCCCCCTGCCATGCCCAGGGTTGCCCTTGCAACTGTTGCTGGCCCCCAAAGCGGAAGTGGGCGGGTCCAGGCCCCCTTAAGCCCCCTGCCATGCCCAGGGTTGCCCTGGCAACTGTTGCTGGCCCCCAAAGCGGAAGTGGGCGGGTCCAGGCCCCCTTGAGCCCCCTGCCATGCCCAGGGTTGCCCTGGCAACTGTTGCTGGCCCACAAAGCGGAAGTGGGCGGGTCCAGGCCCCCTTAAAGCCCATGCCATGCCCAGGGTTGCCCTGGCAACTGTTGCTGGCCCCCAAAGCAGAAGTAGGCGGGTCCAGGCCCCCTTAAAGCCCCATGCCATGCCCAGGGTTGCCCTGGCAACTGTTGCTGGCCCCCAAAGCGGAAGTGGGCGGGTCCAGGCCCCCTTAAAGCCCCCTGCCATGCCCAGGGTTGCCCTGGCAACTGTTGCTGGCCCCCAAAGCGGAAGTGGGCGGGTCCAGGCCCCCTTAAGCCACCTGCCATGCCCAGGGTTGCCCTTTCAACTGTTGCTGGCCCCCAAAGCGGAAGTGGGCGGGTCCAGGCCCCCTTAATCCCCCTGCCATGCCCAGGTTTGCCCTGGCAATTGTTGCTGGCCCCCAAAGCGGAAGTGGGCGGGTCCAGGCCCCCTTGAGCCCCCTGCCATGCCCAGGGTTGCCCTGGCAACTGTTGCTGGCCCACAAAGCGGAAGTGGGCGGGTCCAGGCCCCCTTAAAGCCCATGCCATGCCCAGGGTTGCCCTGGCAACTGTTGCTGGCCCCCAAAGCAGAAGTAGGCGGGTCCAGGCCCCCTTAAAGCCCCATGCCATGCCCAGGGTTGCCCTGGCAACTGTTGCTGGCCCCCAAAGCGGAAGTGGGCGGGTCCAGGCCCCCTTAAAGCCCCCTGCCATGCCCAGGGTTGCCCTGGCAACTGTTGCTGGCCCCCAAAGCGGAAGTGGGCGGGTCCAGGCCCCCTTAAGCCACCTGCCATGCCCAGGGTTGCCCTTTCAACTGTTGCTGGCCCCCAAAGCGGAAGTGGGCGGGTCCAGGCCCCCTTAAGCCCCCTGCCATGCCCAGGGTTGCCCTTGCAACTGTTGCTGGCCCCCAAAGCGGAAGTGGGCGGGTCCAGGCCCCCTTAAGCCCCCTGCCATGCCCAGGGTTGCCCTGGCAACTGTTGCTGGCCCCCAAAGCGGAAGTGGGCGGGTCCAGGCCCCCTTGAGCCCCCTGCCATGCCCAGGGTTGCCCTGGCAACTGTTGCTGGCCCCCAAAGCGGAAGTGGGCGGGTCCAGGCCCCCTAAAAGCCCCCTGCCATGCCCAGGGTTGCCCTGGCAACTGTTGCTGGCCCCCAAAGCGGAAGTGGGCGGGCCCAGGCCCCCTTAAGCCCCCTGCCATGCCCAGGGTTGCCCTGGCAACTGTTGCTGGCCCCCAAAGCGGAAGTGGGCGGGTCCAGGCCCCCTTAAGCCCCCTGCCATGCCCAGGGTTGCCCTGGCAACTGTTGCTGGCCCCCAACGCGGAAGTGGGCGGGTCCAGGCGCCCTTAAAGCCCCCTGCCATGCCCAGGGTTGCCCTGGCAACTGTTGCTCGCCCCCAAAGCAGAAGTGGGCGGGTCCAGGCCCCCTTAAAGCCAGATGCCATGCCCAGGGTTGCCCTGGCAACTGTTGCTGGCCCCCAAAGCGGAAGTGGGCGGTTCAAGGCCCCCTTAAAGCCCCCTGCCATGCCCAGGGTTGCCCTGGCAACTGTTGCTGGCCCCCAAAGCGGAATTGGGAGGGTCCAGGCCCCCTAAAAGCCCCCTGCCATGCCCAGGGTTGCCCTGGCAACTGTTGCTGGTCCCCAAAGCGGAAGTGGGCGGGTCCAGGCCCCCTTAATCCCCCTGCCATGCCCAGGTTTGCCCTGGCAATTGTTGCTGGCCCCCAAAGCGGAAGTGGGCGGGTCCAGGCCCCCTTAAAGCCCCCTGCCATGGCCAGGGTTGCCCAGGCAACTGTTGCTGGCCCCCAAAGCGGAAGTGGGCGGGTCCAGGCCCCCTTAAAGCCCCCTGCCATGCCCAGGGTTGCCCTGGCAACTGTTGCTGGCCGCAAAAGCGGAAGTGGGCGGGTCCAGGCCCCCTTAAGCCCCCTGCCATGCCCAGGGTTGCCCTGGCAACTGTTGCTGGCCCCCAAAGCGGAAGTGGGCGGGTCCAGGCCCCCTTAAAGCCCCCTGCCATGCCCAGGGTTGCCCTGGCAACTGTTGCTGGCCCCCAAAGCGGAAGTGGGCGGGTCCAGGCCCCCTTAAAGCCCCCTGCCATGCCCAGTGTTTCCCTGGCAACTGTTGCTGGCCCCCAAAGCGGAAGTGGGCGGGTCCAGGCCCCCTTGAGCCCCCTGCCATGCCCAGGGTTGCCCTGGCAACTGTTGCTGGCCCCCAAAGCGGAAGTGGGCGGGTCCAGGCCCCCTAAAAGCCCCCTGCCATGCCCAGGGTTGCCCTGGCAACTGTTGCTGGCCCCCAAAGCGGAAGTGGGCGGGTCCAGGCCCCCTTAAGCCCCCTGCCATGCCCAGGGTTGCCCTGGCAACTGTTGCTGGCCCCCAAAGTGGAAGTGGGTGGGTCCAGGCCCCCTTAAGCCCCCTGCCATGCCCAGGGTTGCCCTGGCAACTGTTGCTGGCCCCCAAAGTGGAAGTGGGTGGGTCCAGGCCCCCTTAAGCCCCCTGCCATGCCCAGGGTTGCCCTGGCAACTGTTGCTGGCCCCCAAAGCGGAAGTGGGCGGGTCCAGGCCCCCTTGAGCCCCCTGCCATGCCCAGGGTTGCCCTGGCAACTGTTGCTGGCCCCCAAAGCGGAAGTGGGCGGGTCCAGGCCCCCTTAAAGCCCATGCCATGCCCAGGGTTGCCCTGGCAACTGTTGCTGGCCCCCAAAGCGGAAGTGGGCGGGTCCAGGCCCCCTTAAGCCCCCTGCCATGCCCAGGGTTGCCCTGGCAACTGTTGCTGGCCCCCAAAGCGGATGTGGGCGGTTCCAGGCCCCCTTAAGCCCCCTGCCATGCCCAGGGTTGCCCTGGCAACTGTTGCTGGCCCCCAAAGCGGAAGTGGGCGGGTCCAGGCCCCCTTGAGCCCCCTGCCATGCCCAGGGTTGCCCTGGCAACTGTTGCTGGCCCCCAAAGCGGAAGTGGGCGGGTCCAGGCCCCCTTGAGCCCCCTGCCATGCCCAGGGTTGCCCTGGCAACTGTTGCTGGCCCCCAAAGCGGAAGTGGGCGGGTCCAGGCCCCCTTAAAGCCCCTGCCATGCCCAGGGTTGCCCTGGCAACTGTTGCTGGCCCCCAAAGCGGAAGTGGGCGGGTCCAGGCCCCCTTAAGCCCCCTGCCATGCCCAGGGTTGCCCTGGCAACTGTTGCTGGCCCCCAAAGCGGAAGTGGGCGGGTCCAGGCCCCCTTAAGCCCCCTGCCATGCCCAGGGTTGCCCTGGCAACTGTTGCTGGCCCCCAAAGCGGAAGTGGGCTGGTCCAGGCCCCCTTAAAGCCCGCTGCCATGCCCAGGGTTGCCCTGGCAACTGTTGCTGGCCCCCAAAGCAGAAGTGGGCGGGTCCAGGCCCCCTTAAAGCCCCATGCCATGCCCAGGGTTGCCCTGGCAACTGTTGCTGGCCCCCAAAGCGGAAGTGGGCGGGTCCAGGCCCCCTTAAAGCCCCCTGCCATGCCCAGGGTTGCCCTGGCAACTGTTGCTGGCCCCCAAAGCGGAAGTGGGCGGGTCCAGGCCCCCTTAAGCCACCTGCCATGCCCAGGGTTGCCCTTTCAACTGTTGCTGGCCCCCAAAGCGGAAGTGGGCGGGTCCAGGCCCCCTTAAGCCCCCTGCCATGCCCAGGGTTGCCCTGGCAACTGTTGCTGGCCCCCAAAGCAGAAGTAGGCGGGTCCAGGCCCCCTTAAAGCCCCATGCCATGCCCAGGTTTGCCCTGGCAATTGTTGCTGGCCCCCAAAGCGGAAGTGGGCGGGTCCAGGCCCCCTTAAAGCCCCCTGCCATGGCCAGGGTTGCCCAGGCAACTGTTGCTGGCCCCCAAAGCGGAAGTGGGCGGGTCCAGGCCCCCTTAAGCCCCCTGCCATGCCCAGGGTTGCCCTGGCAACTGTTGCTGGCCCCCAAAGTGGAAGTGGGTGGGTCCAGGCCCCCTTAAGCCCCCTGCCATGCCCAGGGTTGCCCTGGCAACTGTTGCTGGCCCCCAAAGCGGAAGTGGGCGGGTCCAGGCCCCCTTGAGCCCCCTGCCATGCCCAGGGTTGCCCTGGCAACTGTTGCTGGCCCCCAAAGCGGAAGTGGGCGGGTCCAGGCCCCCTTAAAGCCCATGCCATGCCCAGAGTTGCCCTGGCAACTGTTGCTGGCCCCCAAAGCGGAAGTGGGCGGGTCCAGGCCCCCTTAAGCCCCCTGCCATGCCCAGGGTTGCCCTGGCAACTGTTGCTGGCCCCCAAAGCGGATGTGGGCGGTTCCAGGCCCCCTTGAGCCCCCTGCCATGCCCAGGGTTGCCCTGGCAACTGTTGCTGGCCCCCAAAGCGGAAGTGGGCGGGTCCAGGCCCCCTTAAAGCCCCTGCCATGCCCAGGGTTGCCCTGGCAACTGTTGCTGGCCCCCAAAGCGGAAGTGGGCGGGTCCAGGCCCCCTTAAGCCCCCTGCCATGCCCAGGGTTGCCCTGGCAACTGTTGCTGGCCCCCAAAGCGGATGTGGGCGGTTCCAGGCCCCCTTAAGCCCCCTGCCATGCCCAGGGTTGCCCTGGCAACTGTTGCTGGCCCCCAAAGCGGAAGTGGGCGGGTCCAGGCCCCCTTGAGCCCCCTGCCATGCCCAGGGTTGCCCTGGCAACTGTTGCTGGCCCCCAAAGCGGAAGTGGGCGGGTCCAGGCCCCCTTGAGCCCCCTGCCATGCCCAGGGTTGCCCTGGCAACTGTTGCTGGCCCCCAAAGCGGAAGTGGGCGGGTCCAGGCCCCCTTAAAGCCCCTGCCATGCCCAGGGTTGCCCTGGCAACTGTTGCTGGCCCCCAAAGCGGAAGTGGGCGGGTCCAGGCCCCCTTAAGCCCCCTGCCATGCCCAGGGTTGCCCTGGCAACTGTTGCTGGCCCCCAAAGCGGAAGTGGGCGGGTCCAGGCCCCCTTAAGCCCCCTGCCATGCCCAGGGTTGCCCTGGCAACTGTTGCTGGCCCCCAAAGCGGAAGTGGGCTGGTCCAGGCCCCCTTAAAGCCCGCTGCCATGCCCAGGGTTGCCCTGGCAACTGTTGCTGGCCCCCAAAGCAGAAGTGGGCGGGTCCAGGCCCCCTTAAAGCCCCATGCCATGCCCAGGGTTGCCCTGGCAACTGTTGCTGGCCCCCAAAGCGGAAGTGGGCGGGTCCAGGCCCCCTTAAAGCCCCCTGCCATGCCCAGGGTTGCCCTGGCAACTGTTGCTGGCCCCCAAAGCGGAAGTGGGCGGGTCCAGGCCCCCTTAAGCCACCTGCCATGCCCAGGGTTGCCCTTTCAACTGTTGCTGGCCCCCAAAGCGGAAGTGGGCGGGTCCAGGCCCCCTTAAGCCCCCTGCCATGCCCAGGGTTGCCCTTGCAACTGTTGCTGGCCCCCAAAGCGGAAGTGGGCGGGTCCAGGCCCCCTTAAGCCCCCTGCCATGCCCAGGGTTGCCCTGGCAACTGTTGCTGGCCCCCAAAGCGGAATTGGGCGGGTCCAGGCCCCCTAAAAGCCCCCTGCCATGCCCAGGGTTGCCCTGGCAACTGTTGCTGGCCCCCAAAGCGGAAGTGGGCGGGTCCAGGCCCCCTAAAAGCCCCCTGCCATGCCCAGGGTTGAACTGGCAACTGTTGCTGGCCCCCAAAACGGAAGTGGGCGGGTCCAGGCCCCCTTAAGCCCCCTGCCATGCCCAGGGATGCCCTGGCAACTGTTGCTGGCCCCCAAAGCGGAAGTGGGCGGGGCCTGACACCATCAAGCCCCCTGCCATGCCCAGGGTTGCCCTGGCAACTGTTGCTGGCCCCCAAAGCGGAAGTGGGCGGGTCCAGGCCCCCTTAAGCCCCCTGCCATGCCCAGGGTTGCCCTGGAAACTGTTGCTGGCCCCCAAAGCGGAAGTGGGCGGGTCCAGGCCCCCTTAAATCCCCCTGCCATGCCCAGGGTTGCCCTGGCAACTGTTGCTGGCCCCCAAAGCAGAAGTGGGCGGGTCCAGGCCCCCTTAAAGCCCCCTGCCATGCCCAGGGTTGCCCTGGCAACTGTTTCTGGCACCCAAAGCGGAAGTGGGCGGGTCCAGGCCCCCTTAAGCCCCCTGCCATGCCCAGGGTTGCCCTGGCAACTGTTACTGGCCCCCAAAGCGGAAGTGGGCGGGTCCAGACCCCCTTAAGCCCCCTGCCATGCCCAGGGTTGCCCTGGCAACTGTTGCTGGCCCCCAAAGCGGATGTGGGCGGGTCCAGGCCCCCCTAAGCCCCCTGCCATGCCCAGGGTTGCCCTGGCAACTGTTGCTGGCCCCCAAAGCGGAAGTGGGCGGGTCCAGGCCCCCTTAAAGCCCCCTGCCATCCCCAGGGTTGCCCTGGCAACTGTTGCTGGCCCCTAAAGCGGAAGTGGGCGGGTCCAGGCCCCCTTAAAGCCCCCTGCCATGCCCAGGGTTGCCCTGGCAACTGTTGCTGGCCCCCAAAGCGGAAGTGGGCGGGTCCAGGCCCCCTTAAGCCCCCTGCCATGCCCAGGGTTGCCCTGGCAACTGTTGCTGGCCCCCAAAGCGGAAGTGGGCGGGTCCAGGCCCCCTTAAGCCCCCTGCCATGCCCAGGGTTGCCCTGGCAACTGTTGCTGGCCCCCAAAGCGGAAGTGGGCGGGTCCAGGCCCCCTTAAGCCCCCTGCCATGCCCAGGGTTGCCCTGGCAACTGTTGCTGGCCCCCAAAGCGGAAGTGGGCGGGTCCAGGCCCCCTTAAATCCCCCTGCCATGCCCAGGGTTGCCCTGGCAACTGTTGCTGGCCCCCAAAGCAGAAGTGGGCGGGTCCAGGCCCCCTTAAGCCCCCTGCCATGCCCAGGGTTGCCCTGGCAACTGTTGCTGGCCCCCAAAGCGGAAGTGGGCGGGTCCAGGCCCCCTTAAGCCCCCTGCCATGCCCAGGGTTGCCCTGGCAACTGTTGCTGGCCCCCAAAGCGGAAGTGGGCTGGTCCAGGCCCCCTTAAAGCCCGCTGCCATGCCCAGGGTTGCCCTGGCAACTGTTGCTGGCCCCCAAAGCAGAAGTGGGCGGGTCCAGGCCCCCTTAAAGCCCCATGCCATGCCCAGGGTTGCCCTGGCAACTGTTGCTGGCCCCCAAAGCGGAAGTGGGCGGGTCCAGGCCCCCTTAAAGCCCCCTGCCATGCCCAGGGTTGCCCTGGCAACTGTTGCTGGCCCCCAAAGCGGAAGTGGGCGGGTCCAGGCCCACTTAAGCCACCTGCCATGCCCAGGGTTGCCCTTTCAACTGTTGCTGGCCCCCAAAGCGGAAGTGGGCGGGTCCAGGCCCCCTTAAGCCCCCTGCCATGCCCAGGGTTGCCCTTGCAACTGTTGCTGGCCCCCAAAGCGGAAGTGGGCGGGTCCAGGCCCCCTTAAGCCCCCTGCCATGCCCAGGGTTGCCCTGGCAACTGTTGCTGGCCCCCAAAGCGGAAGTGGGCGGGTCCAGGCCCCCTTAAATCCCCCTGCCATGCCCAGGGTTGCCCTGGCAACTGTTGCTGGCCCCCAAAGCAGAAGTGGGCGGGTCCAGGCCCCCTTAAAGCCCCCTGCCATGCCCAGGGTTGCCCTGGCAACTGTTTCTGGCACCCAAAGCGGAAGTGGGTGGGTCCAGGCCCCCTTAAATCCCCCTGCCATGCCCAGGGTTGCCCTGGCAACTGTTGCTGGCCCCCAAAGCGGAAGTGGGCGGGTCCAGGCCCCCTTAAGCTCCCTGCCATGCCCAGGGTTGCCCTGGCAACTGTTACTGGCCCCCAAAGCGGAAGTGGGCGGGTCCAGACCCCCTTAAGCCCCCTGCCATGCCCAGGGTTGCCCTGGCAACTGTTGCTGGCCCCCAAAGCGGATGTGGGCGGGTCCAGGCCCCCCTAAGCCCCCTGCCATGCCCAGGGTTGCCCTGGCAACTGTTGCTGGCCCCCAAAGCGGAAGTGGGCGGGTCCAGGCCCCCTTAAAGCCCCCTGCCATCCCCAGGGTTGCCCTGGCAACTGTTGCTGGCCCCTAAAGCGGAAGTGGGCGGGTCCAGGCCCCCTTAAAGCCCCCTGCCATGCCCAGGGTTGCCCTGGCAACTGTTGCTGGCCCCCAAAGCGGAAGTGGGCGGGTCCAGGCCCCCTTAAGCCCCCTGCCATGCCCAGGGTTGCCCTGGCAACTGTTGCTGGCCGCCAAAGCGGAAGTGGGCGGGTCCAGGCCCCCTTAAAGCCCCTGCCATGCCCAGGGTTGCCCTGGCAACTGTTGCTGGCCCCCAAAGCGGAAGTGGGCGGGTCCAGGCCCCCTTAAGCCCCCTGCCATGCCCAGGGTTGCCCTGGCAACTGTTGCTGGCCCCCAAAGCGGAAGTGGGCGGGTCCAGGCCCCCTTAAGCCCCCTGCCATGCCCAGGGTTGCCCTGGCAACTGTTGCTGGCCCCCAAAGCGGAAGTGGGCTGGTCCAGGCCCCCTTAAAGCCCGCTGCCATGCCCAGGGTTGCCCTGGCAACTGTTGCTGGCCCCCAAAGCAGAAGTAGGCGGGTCCAGGCCCCCTTAAAGCCCCATGCCATGCCCAGGGTTGCCCTGGCAACTGTTGCTGGCCCCCAAAGCGGAAGTGGGCGGGTCCAGGCCCCCTTAAAGCCCCCTGCCATGCCCAGGGTTGCCCTGGCAACTGTTGCTGGCCCCCAAAGCGGAAGTGGGCGGGTCCAGGCCCCCTTAAGCCACCTGCCATGCCCAGGGTTGCCCTTTCAACTGTTGCTGGCCCCCAAAGCGGAAGTGGGCGGGTCCAGGCCCCCTTAAGCCCCCTGCCATGCCCAGGGTTGCCCTTGCAACTGTTGCTGGCCCCCAAAGCGGAAGTGGGCGGGTCCAGGCCCCCTTAAGCCCCCTGCCATGCCCAGGGTTGCCCTGGCAACTGTTGCTGGCCCCCAAAGCGGAAGTGGGCGGGTCCAGGCCCCCTTGAGCCCCCTGCCATGCCCAGGGTTGCCCTGGCAACTGTTGCTGGCCCCCAAAGCGGAAGTGGGCGGGTCCAGGCCCCCTAAAAGCCCCCTGCCATGCCCAGGGTTGCCCTGGCAACTGTTGCTGGCCCCCAAAGCGGAAGTGGGCGGGCCCAGGCCCCCTTAAGCCCCCTGCCATGCCCAGGGTTGCCCTGGCAACTGTTGCTGGCCCCCAAAGCGGAAGTGGGCGGGTCCAGGCCCCCTTAAGCCCCCTGCCATGCCCAGGGTTGCCCTGGCAACTGTTGCTCGCCCCCAAAGCGGAAGTGGGCGGGTCCAGGCCCCCTTAAAGCCAGATGCCATGCCCAGGGTTGCCCTGGCAACTGTTGCTGGCCCCCAAAGCGGAAGTGGGCGGTTCAAGGCCCCCTTAAAGCCCCCTGCCATGCCCAGGGTTGCCCTGGCAACTGTTGCTGGCCCCCAAAGCGGAATTGGGCGGGTCCAGGCCCCCTAAAAGCCCCCTGCCATGCCCAGGGTTGCCCTGGCAACTGTTGCTGGCCCCCAAAGCGGAAGTGGGCGGGTCCAGGCCCCCTTAATCCCCCTGCCATGCCCAGGTTTGCCCTGGCAATTGTTGCTGGCCCCCAAAGCGGAAGTGGGCGGGTCCAGGCCCCCTTAAAGCCCCCTGCCATGGCCAGGGTTGCCCAGGCAACTGTTGCTGGCCCCCAAAGCGGAAGTGGGCGGGTCCAGGCCCCCTTAAAGCCCCCTGCCATGCCCAGGGTTGCCCTGGCAACTGTTGCTGGCCGCAAAAGCGGAAGTGGGCGGGTCCAGGCCCCCTTAAGCCCCCTGCCATGCCCAGGGTTGCCCTGGCAACTGTTGCTGGCCCCCAAAGCGGAAGTGGGCGGGTCCAGGCCCCCTTAAAGCCCCCTGCCATGCCCAGGGTTGCCCTGGCAACTGTTGCTGGCCCCCAAAGCGGAAGTGGGCGGGTCCAGGCCCCCTTAAAGCCCCCTGCCATGCCCAGTGTTTCCCTGGCAACTGTTGCTGGCCCCCAAAGCGGAAGTGGGCGGGTCCAGGCCCCCTTGAGCCCCCTGCCATGCCCAGGGTTGCCCTGGCAACTGTTGCTGGCCCCCAAAGCGGAAGTGGGCGGGTCCAGGCCCCCTAAAAGCCCCCTGCCATGCCCAGGGTTGCCCTGGCAACTGTTGCTGGCCCCCAAAGCGGAAGTGGGCGGGTCCAGGCCCCCTTAAGCCCCCTGCCATGCCCAGGGTTGCCCTGGCAACTGTTGCTGGCCCCCAAAGCGGAAGTGGGTGGGTCCAGGCCCCCTTAAGCCCCCTGCCATGCCCAGGGTTGCCCTGGCAACTGTTGCTGGCCCCCAAAGTGGAAGTGGGTGGGTCCAGGCCCCCTTAAGCCCCCTGCCATGCCCAGGGTTGCCCTGGCAACTGTTGCTGGCCCCCAAAGCGGAAGTGGGCGGGTCCAGGCCCCCTTGAGCCCCCTGCCATGCCCAGGGTTGCCCTGGCAACTGTTGCTGGCCCCCAAAGCGGAAGTGGGCGGGTCCAGGCCCCCTTAAAGCCCATGCCATGCCCAGGGTTGCCCTGGCAACTGTTGCTGGCCCCCAAAGCGGATGTGGGCGGTTCCAGGCCCCCTTAAGCCCCCTGCCATGCCCAGGGTTGCCCTGGCAACTGTTGCTGGCCCCCAAAGCGGAAGTGGGCGGGTCCAGGCCCCA
>NW_028142467.1:0-62253 GCF_055691185.1 Crinia signifera | reverse complement strand
ACAGAGCAAACGGTGGGAGCTAACTTCGCTGACATAGCTGACCTAAAATCCTCCCTGCAATCTGCAAACAAAGAAATAGACCACCTTCACAACAAAGTGCAAGACCTGGAGAACAGGTCGAGAAGGTGTAATCTGCGCCTGATAGGCATACCGGAATCAGTGAAGGGGCAAGAGCTGTTTGACTTTATTAAATTTACACTGCCAGAATTACTCCATATTACTGACAGATGTAATGATCTGATTATAGAACGTGCACACAGATTGGGAACACTACGACCACAGGAGGGCGCCAGACCCCGCGCTGTGATTTTTAAAACTTTGAACTTCCAGCACAAGGAACTTATCTGGGCATCCTCCCGCAAGGTGCGAGACATTTCCTGGCAGGGACACAAGATATTAGTGTTCCAAGATTATTCGGCTGAACTCTCTAAAGCGAGGAAAGACTTTGCCCCGACCTGCGCAAAGCTTATCCGTGATGGGGTGAAATTCGCAATGATATATCCTGCTCGACTACGAATCTTTGATGGCAACTCATTTAAAGCTTTTCTATCGCACTTAGACGCAGAAGCTTACCTCTGGGAGGCGACGCCCCACAGCAAGCAGACCAAACCGACTGGGCAGCAGACCCCAACTAACGGAGAGGCACCATCCTCACCTCACCTCTCTCATCCATTTACCATCTACGTCTCATCTGCTTCCAAATCTCACAACCCCCCCCCTCCCCCTACCCATGGGTACCTTACACCCATCTCCACTGGACATTATCCACAGTCAGAATGCTACCAAAGTTCTGCTACAGAACAATCTTCGTCACCACTGCCTCTACCTGCCTCCCTCAGGACACAACCACACTGCCTTTATATGAACACAAAGTTCCTGATGTTAAAAGTTATGGTTCAGTATGGACACACGCTTCCTGAATATGAGCTAGATAACAAGTTCTCATCTGCATATGTTATAGTTAATAAGTGTTATACAGCGATAGTGTTACCTTAGTCATTAATGATAGTTACCTTACAGTAGATTATATTGGATCTATGTCTACACCACCCGTATTACTCCCTGTTTCGCAATACTCTACCCTCCCTATCCACCCCCCCTTCCTTCTCTTTGGTTTAACTAAAACGCCTGGCGGGCGATACAAAAGGTTCTGTTACCTGTTTTGTTATAATTTGGGATCCTCGGTTCTAATGAGCACCGTCATAACACCGATGAATATAATATCGGTGGTTGTTGTAATTTTGATACTCCTATATGGAAGTCTATTTATAATTTGTGACTCTATCCCCTTCCCCCTCTCTCCTACCACCCTTCCCCCTAAAAGGTATCAATGCTGCAATATTAATATATATGGAACAAAATTCCTGTCTTCTAGAAATGTGTACACACTCTTCTATCCCCCTATTACTTAAATGTCAACATTAACCCTTGGTAGTTGGAATGTGGGCGGTATCAACTCCCCGCAAAAACGTAAAAAAGTGCTAATGTATTTAAACAAGCTTAACTTAGACATTGTCTGTTTACAGGAGACCCACCTGATGCCAGCGGAGGTTGCCAAACTCAATATTCTCCAGTGGCAGGTGCTATCATCCGCCTCGTATAACTCAAAGGCCCGAGGAGTCGTGGTCCTGAGCAGGGGACGCACACCACTGACGGCTGTCACACTCTATTCCGATCCAGATGGTAGATATACCCTCACACGCCTAACGATCGCACAAACACAATACATTCTTTTCAACGTCTATGCACCAAACACATATACCAAATCCTTTTTCCAAAATATATTAAAAATACTAACCCCACATATGCACCTCCCTATCCTACTATGTGGAGACCTAAACCTAATTTCTCACACAGGCCTAGACAGGCAGTTCCCTAATACCAGAAAATTGCCAAATCTGGGAGTCCCAGCTCTAGCGACCAAACTCCACCTATTAGATCTATGGCGCATTTTCCACCCCACTGACAGAGAATACACGTGTCTCTCTGCCGCACAAGGCACGCTGTCCAGAATTGACTACATCCTTGCCTCAACCAATTTATTCCCAAAAATCCTACTGACCCACATAGAACCTATAAGCTTATCAGACCATGCTGTAGTATGGATCTCACTGCGACTGACACATGAACAGAGCTCTTTTATTTCATGGAGATGCCCATCTAACATAGTAACCTCAGAATCCCTAAAAGCTGTTGTGCAAAAAACATGGGCAGACTATGCCCACCACAATAGAGACATAATGGACTCCAACCCAGCTCTATTGTGGCAAACATCCAAAACAGTAATAAGAGGAGCCATAATAGCTCATACATCCCACCAAAAGAAAACCATAGCCCTAGACTTTGCCCAGGCCCAATCTGACCTAACAAATGCATTCACTGAATTCAAATCCTTCCCATCCCCGGAATCAAAACGTAAATACAACCAAGCCCAATCTACCTTCGAGGGACTATTTGTCAAATCTGAGGCACTATACACCTTTGCCGCCAATGCCAAATTCCACAGATATGGCAATAAGTCAAGTAAATTACTCTCCAACCTCCTTAAAGGTCACCAATCCCCCTCTACAATTCACCCCCTAAAACGCCAAGACGGTTCACTTACTACTACTAATGCTCAAATAGCCCAGACCCTAAACGCCTTTTACACATCCTTATATGCTGCTCCTACATCGGACGATCTTGCAGCCGTACAATTCTGGAATCACCTCCCTATCCCACATTTGACAACCTCTACCTCTACAACTTTATGCACAGATTTCACGACCGACGAGGTCTTAAAAGCCATAGCAGGCCTTAAACCAGGTAAAGCCCCAGGCCCAGACGGACTGACCTCAGAATATTTTAAACTCTTAGCCCCCCAAATCGCCCTCCCCCTAGTCAAAGTCTATAACTCTATACTACATAATGATCAAGCCCCCCTATACTTTAACGCAGCGACGATCAAAGTCCTCCCCAAACCAGGTCGGGATCTGTCAGACCCCGCATCCTACAGACCCATTTCATTATTAGACTTAGACTACAAAATTCTCACAAAAATCCTGGCAGACAGATTGAAACCACTGCTTCCCTGTTTGGTCCACGGGGACCAGACTGGGTTTGTCATGGGACGCAATCCCGTGACAAACATCAGAAAAGTCTTGTCAGTGTTGCAATGTTCCCAGTGGAACATGTCGGGCCCCGCGTTGGCGGTACTGTCGCTGGATGCGGAGAAGGCCTTCGACATGGTCCACTGGGAACACCTCTACATCACCCTACGCAAATTCTCATTTCCTGAACAATTTATCTCCCTACTACAAACACTGTATAGTGGCTCTGCCTCCAGAATATCTTGCAACGGAATCCTATCAGAACCATTCCCAATACTACGAGGCACTCGACAGGGCTGCCCCCTGTCTCCGCTCCTATTCGCCCTGGCCCTGGAACCCCTGGCGATAGCCCTTAGACAGACCCCAACATTCCAAGGAATTCAAATTGGCTCTGTAGACTTGCGAGTATCTCTGTTCGCAGATGATATGCTACTGTTTCTTACTGCCCCACAACACTCCCTGCCTAACGCCTACCACATTATTAAGCAATTTGGATCCTTCTCCGGGTACAAAATAAATATCCACAAATCCGAACTAATGACCCTAAGAGGCACTCCCCCCTCCTTCCCAGACGACACAAACCTTTGCAACATAAAAATCCAAAAAACACAGATTCAATATTTAGGAATCCACATCCCTGTAAAACCAAGCCAACTATATTCCGCAAACTATGACCCTATAATTCAATCCATAGCAAAGTCACTATCCACGTGGAAAGACCTACTGTACCTTTATCGATGCTGGGCAGGACTGAGGTTATAAAATCAATGATACTGCCCAAGCTGATGTATGTCATGCAGATGATCCCCATCTCATTGAAGAATGGAGACACCCTCAAAATAAATTCCCTACTGACAAATTTCCTCTGGAACGCCAAGAAGCCCAAAATAGCACTGCACAAGCTTCATCTCCCCAAATCTATGGGAGGGCTAAACATCCCGAATTTAAAACAATACTCTAAAACACTCTTGTGCAGATTTGCTATGGGATGGCTACTTGAAAGGAGTGACTACTCCGATTTCCACGTGGACAGCGCCATGTTCGCCCCCTTCTCCCCAGGAGCACTTATACATACCCCCAAAAAACACATTCCCACACGAATTTACAACAACATTCTCTTCAAGGACATACACACAGCATGGTGGTCGATCTCTACTGCTCAGGGCCATGACCCTCGCTCATCGCCTTGGCTCCCCATTTGGGGAAACCCGATGTTCTCACCAGGAGTCAACAGCTCCATATTCCTTCGCTTGCGAAACAAAGGCCTAAAGGCCATCTCTCAGGTATTCGACCCTGGAGGAGAACTACTGGCAACCTCGGCACTACAAAACAGGTTTGGGCTCCCAACAGATAGTTTCTTCGCTTTATACCAACTAAGACACTATGCAAAGTCCCTTCCTACAATACAGCTCCCTAACCCGACAGATCAGGGGTTGTGCAGCATGGTAATAAAATTCCAGAACAACAAATACAAAACCAAACTCCTATACAATGCCTTAGCTGAAAAACCAGCAAAATCAACCTGGGAAAAAATCACACACAAATGGACACAAGACCTCCCTCAGATAAATGATAATATCCTCCTATACAAATACTATCACAGCACTATACATACACTGAAGGCCTCAATCCTTCAAGAGGTGCACATTAAAACGCTCCATAGAGCGTACATCACCCAACAGCAAAGAAGCCATTATATACAAGATGAAACAGGTCTTTGTCCCAAATGTAAACATCAAACGGCAACCTACCTGCACAACCTCTGGAACTGTAAATATATTAAGATATTTTGGTATAAACTCATATATTTTATCAACTCCAACTTCCGCCTACAGGTCCAATTACACCCAATACCTCTCCTATTTGCGAACTTTGATGAGTGGGCTCTTACCCCACCCCAACTTCAACTGATCCCCATCCTGACTCTTATAGTCACGGTGGCAAAAAAGGTAATCCTAAATGCCTGGATCAAACCCCACATCCCAAATATCATGGAGGTAGAGTCCCTACTTTTGAAATACCTATACTATGACCGATACGATGTACTTCGGCATACAAACACACCCCCCACTCGCTTTCTCAGGGTGTGGGGCCCATTCATCAACAGTCGCACGCAATCAGTGAGAGATGATATCTATAAAACAATCGACATGCACAATGTATAGAATGAACAAATGTGTAACTTTATTACATTATGAATGTTCATACAATGTACATTATCATGATACCTCCTCCCCCCCCTCCCCCCTCCTCCCTCCTCCCCTCATCCCTCCATATACCAACAACATACCCACCCCCTCTTAAATAGAAAACCGATGAGTTAACAATGTCCCAGCTGTAACTCTGGCTATATGCAAAGTTGATGTTACTTGAAAATTTTGCTTCTTTTCTTATGACTGGTGCCAGAACACACCTAAGTTTTGTAATTGTCTTATTGTTGACTCTGAATAAATATATTTTCAAAAAAAAAAACAATGAAAAGCTGACTGACAGCCTGCCTGACTGTGTACCCCACTACACTGACTGACAGCCTGCCTAACGCACGACCAGTACAATTACTACAATATAATTTAAGTACATTATATATTAATATATAACCCAGCAAACAAACCACTCTGCAGTCTGCACAGCACTAACCCCTCTGCTGAGCACTGCCACAAACCCCTCTGCACAGCACAAACCCCTTTTCACTGAACAACACCCCTCTACCCTGAAAAACACCCCTCTGAGTCTGTATTGCACAAACCACTCTGCTGTCTGCACTACACAACACCTCTCTGCGCACTAATGATTGATGTGACAAGTGATTGATGATTCAAGTTGAAGTTCAACACCCCAGGCTCCTGCACACGGCAAAACTAGACGCGCCGGGCATGAGCAGAGGTGTGCGCAGCTGGAGGCATGAGTGTGAAATGGTGTAGAATTCTCAGGATGCCAAGCTTTTATAGACTCTGCTTCTCGCAGATTCCCTCGTTCGGTCACGCTTGTGTTTCCAAACAAAGCAGGAAACTTGCGAGCACGGCTTGCGGGCCGTCGGGCCGGAGATGTTCGGAGCAGTTTGGATTCCACGGAATCTGAATCGCTCATCTCTAGTGTGTGTGTGTGTGTGTGTGTGTGTGTGTGTGTATGTATATATATATATATTCAGAAAAAGAGGGGTTGTGACCTTGTCCTGCGCTCTTTAGGAAGCAGCACTACTCTGGGGCCTCGCTGTTAATAGAGGTCCAATAGAAAGAGATAGAGTGAAAGGTGTAGAGGTGCGCTTCGATGTGTTTCACCAACAACACATTAAAATTGAAAATGTTTATTCCAAACAATAAAACGTATAAAATACAACAATCAGAAGTTTTCCGATGATTGTCTTCACAAAGGTGTATTAATTCCTGGTTTGACCATAGATGTAGTTGGTCTGAGATACCCTACGCGTTTCATCCCTAAGGGACTTCTTCAGGGGTAATACACGTGATCAATCCGTTAAGACAGTTTTCGCTCGTATAAGAGGGAAACTTCTCTGGTGTTCACGTTTAAATAATGGCCGGCGCTGGTACTCGTAAGTCATAAAACAGCTGATATTCAAATATCATAACGTCATAATTATTGGCCTTATCAGGGGTGATACAATAATAGAACAACTCTCCGGCTGTGTCCTTTTCAATTCTGCGATACACACAATATCAATGTGCAGCAGGGTGTTCGCAGTCCAGGTGGAGAGATATAAAACATAGGACCTGTTAACGGTGGCACTCGTTGAAGTAAAGATGGACAGGAGTCCTTGTTTTCCGATGTTTCAAGCCCCTTCTGTGCTTTTTATCAAGATGCAAGAGACAACATGATTGTTAAAAGACACTAGATGCCAGATCTAGACCGTCCACATGCCCCCCGGCGTCCTGTCTGGCGTGAATCAAATTATGTCACCAGGCTCTGCCGATGAGGCTGTGGAGGTAATCCCCGGTCTGCACGCAATATAAACAGCAGAAAAACATGTTACAAAGTAAAACATACATTACATTAGTGTGAATAACCCCACCCCATAAACAAATAAAAAAAAAACCTTAGTGAACTTAAACTATACATTAAAATCACAAAGCTCATACTGGACAGTTACGGCTATTTATCCAGACCGCAAGACTGTTTTAGACTGGTCACTTGCAAATAACTTATTTTATAATTTTTGTTAAAAACACAATACAGGAAACTAAGCATGATAAACTGCAGGGAAAAGCACAAGAGGTCGCAAAAACCCCCGCAAACAAGAAATGACAGAGTCAATTTTTAATTTGTCCTCCCGACCATTGTCTATGGAAGAAGGCAAGGTAGAAATGACAGAGTCAATTTTTAATTTGTCCTCCCGACCATTGTCTATGGAAGAAGGCAAGGTATTGTTAAAAGGATTTAAATTTATTCCAACTAATAAGGCAGATCCTTTCCAAATCAAAATTGAGCAATTCAAACTTAATCGTCAGCTTAAATTGAAAAAAAATATTTTAGGATAAAGAATCAACTTTGGAAAGTTCTGAACATCTACCAGCGGCGATTCGAAAGAAATCCAAGTTTGACCCCTTGTCTTCTAATCCTTCTATCAAGATGTTCAACATATTAATTGAACATGACACCGCAATCATCCTTAAGTCTCCTGCAACTACCAATTCTAATTTCTCAGAGTGGCATGCATTAAAAGCCCTCAGTTCTGATGTATCCATAACCATCCATCCGGCGGATAAAGGGGGAGGCCTTGTGCTACAGGATGCAACTGATTACCTACAGGAAATAGCCCAACAACTTTTCCATCATGAGGTGGATCTACCACTTCAAATCCTTCTCTTGGATACAAAAAGGAATTGGACTCCATTTTGACATTAGCGGTACAAAAGTCTCTGATTGATGCCACCATCAAGGAGGCTTTAACAATGGAATTACAAATCATTTCACTGCTGTACATGATTCCAAAAGTCCATAAGAGCGTGACAGATCCCCCGGGCAGACCCGGGCCAGGGATCTCGGGCCAGGGATCTCTTTACTAGCCTGTCTCAATCTATTTGAACAGTTTCCTGCAACCTTGTGTGCAAAGACAGTCAACGATCCTGAAGGACACTAATTCTTTATTGTTGAAGCAATTGGGACATCTCCCAGAAGGGTTTCTGCTGTGTACCGTGGATGTCGCAAGCCTCTACACGTGCATTTCACAAGAGACGGGCTCACGGCGTTCAGGTCCTTAATAACAGACAATCCCTTATAGAAAGGTCTGAGCATTGATTTGTTTATACAAATGTTGGAGTTAATGTTAAAACACAATTTTTTTATGTCCAAAAATCATTTCTATCTCCAGCAGTGCAGGTGTGGGATGGGGTCCTCTGTGGCCCCATTGCTCGCCAATAGCTACATGTTTGTTGTTGAACATCAATTGTTCATAGATGACCCCAGGATCAGCAAACATCTTGTGCTGTATACACGGTACATAGATGACCTGCTGGTCCTGTGGTCTGGTCCTCAGGAGTTGTTAGAAGAGTTGATTGTTACAAATAATGAGTCATCATCCCCGGTGAAGTTTCCATTTAACATCAGTAAAGTCAACATTCAGTTTTTAGACGTTAACATCACTAACAATAACAGTGTCTTATTGACGTCGTTATTTTGTAAACCTACCAATCACAACAACTTGCTTCTTGCATCCAGATATGACCCTACTCAGCTAAAAACAGGACTCCCGTTTTCACAGCTGCTACGGATCCGGTGCATTGTAAGCGACCAGGAAGAACTGGAATTGGCTTTGTCTAAGATGGGGGATAAATTTAAAGAATGGGGGTATCAGCTTACAGATTTGATGAAGGCAAAACTAAAAGCTCTAGCCCTCTCTAGGGAACAAGCCCTGCCTGCTTCTCCACAAAAGAAGGAAGAGAAATTAATTTGGGTTAACCCATATTATCCCAAAAATAGTTCAATAGGATGGCAAAATCTCATTGGCCCATAATTCGTACTGATCCATCATTGCGTTCATTACAGGATTCGCAATTGATGTATGCCTACACTAGGGGTAGGGGGATGCAGTTAAAATCCCGGCGGTCGGGATCCCGGCGTTCAGAATCCCGACACCGGAATCCCGACCGCCGAAATGCCGACACATTCTCCCTCCTGGGGTGTCCACGACACCCCTGGAGGGAGAATAAATTAGTGTGCCGAGCATAGCGAGGCACCAGGCCCGCTGCGTGGCGAGCGCAGCGAGCCCGCAAGGGGGGGCGATCCACATCCCCCCCTTGTCGGCATTTCGGCTGTCGGGATTCCGGCGTCGGGATTCTGAATGCCGGGATCCCGACCGCCAGGATTCAATACTGAATCCGGGGTAGGAATGTAAAGGATTACTTAGTCAAAAATTATGTGGTCGACACAGTGTCCTCTAGTCCAACTTTCTTTCTATGGACCCCCAAACCAGGGTGTTTCAAATGTAGTGGGTGCACCACATGCAATTATATGAGGCCAGGGGACACATTTTGGCACCCTTTTTCAGGAAAACTCTTCAAGATCAGGCAGCGGGTAACCTGTAATTTTGTTGGTTACTTGATCAGCTGCCCATGTGGCCAACATTACGTCAGCAAGACGATCCTGTCTTTTAAGGAAAGGGCTGCAGGGCATAGATCTGCCATTAAACATGCTTTGTTGTCAGGTACCAGCGATCAGCCGGTGACCCAGCACTTTGATTTGTCGAGGCATTTGCTATCTTCTTTAAGATATCAGATTACTGAAAAAATTCCTAAACCAAAAAGAGGTGATGACAGGGCTTAACCTTTCGGGTTGTGCAAGGTTCTCCAGCCATTTGAACTAGCCACACGTGAAGTCCGTTCCGATATTGCCAGGTTGAGTCAGGTGATTCCCCTGATGAGGCTGTTGCAGAAGCAGTTGGAGAAAGTGAAGGAGGAGGTAAAGCGTAGTGATTCCGCAAAGCATGTCATTCTTGTGCATGAAGCCCTCCACACGCTTTATCAGGATACGAGGGTGGTCAGTCTGTTAAAGTCAGGGTAATATGTTCTGGCCACCGTGCTCGTTCCTCAGTTTAAAGCGTATGTTGTGTCTCTGTTTCCAGCGGACACAAGTCTACAAAGGTGCAAAGACCTGCTGGTCAGGAGATTGTCATCTGAAGGGGACTGTGTCACGGCCCCAGCTCCTCCTTAATTTTCTCCCACACCTGTACCTCTGAGGGAACAGCTGTGATTTCACACACAACCTGCAGGGCAGGCAGGAGGTAGTTTTGACATCTGGTCCGGACTCAAGGACCTGGAAAAGATTGCTGACATGTCTACTGTCACCATTGAAAAAATGGTGGAGGATTACTTTGGTGACAGCATCCAAGTAGACATGTCAGACAGTCCTTACCTGTACTGGCAGGAAAAAAAGGCAGTTTGGAAGCCCTACAAAATGGCTTTATTTTACCTAAGTTGTCCCCCCTCCAGTGTGAACTCCAAAAGTGTTTTTAGTGCAGCGGGGAAGCTGGTTAGTGAGCGGCAAAGGAGGTTTCTTCCGCAAAATGTGGAGAAGATGATGTTTATAAAAATAAATGATCAATTATTCAATGAAAACCAGGAATTGCCTCCAGAGATTATAACGGGACCTGTGATTGTGGAGTCCAGCGGGGACGAATTGATAATCTGTGAGGATGAGGAAGTACACACTGAAGTGGGCGAGGAATCAGAAGAGGAGGAGGATGACGAGTGACGATGACATCTTGTCGCTGTAGAACCAGTTTACACAGGGAGATATTATGAATTGTTTTTTTTTGTGTGGGGGTCCAAACAAACCAATCATTTCAGCCACAGTTTTGTAGGCCCTGTTGCTGAAAAGTTTGGTTTGTTAAAGTGTGTATGTCCTATTTTCGCAACATATGGGTGGGTGGGAGGGCCCAAGAACAATTCCATCTTGCATCGCCATTCATTAATCCCACTTCCTACAGTCATTCATGGGGTAACAGGACTTTCAATGCATACAACTGTTTGCATTCTTCTTGACAGCGGTAATAAATTTAATCAATTATAATCACTCACAGAGCTGACCAATCCCACTGCTGAGATTAATTGATTGCTGCACGAATCGCCCACTGCCCCTCGGCTGCACATTCGTAAACACGATCAAGCCATATACGATTAGGAAGGAAGCCACCCGTAATGTCACACGTAGCCGCGACGGAGCGTGGCGAGTACAGTACTCACCCGTCCGCGCCCGCCGCCGGCTAGCGTGTGCAGGTCTCGGTCTGCGGTGTGCGGGTAGCAGCAGCTCCAGGTGGGGATGGCAGCAGGGGAGCGTCGGGTAGCAGCGTCCTTGCAGATAGCGGCGCCGGGAGGCCGGCGTCGCCATCTTGGTTAAGGGCAGGAGACAGATTGGCCCAGAGTGGAGGTTCCCTCCTCATCCTGCGCTGACAGCCAATGGCAGCCACCCCCTGGGGATATAGGGGATCTGCCTAGGCTGATCAGTGTCAGTGCAATGAGTCTTTGGAGTCATTCACAACTCCTAGCTGATTCCCGGATCCTGGCTCTTTCTCTCCTGACTCTGGTGCCTTGCTCCCTGCATCTTTCTACAAGGAAGTTTTCTCCTGACACCAATGCTGCAAGTCCTACCTAGTGCTTGTTCCTGCTTGTGTCCCAGAATTACCCTGCTCAGCTTTCCGCTGTCCTCCTTCATTCAACTCATTCATTCCATCATCTTTCAGTCATCCGGATCCATTTCTTCTATCATCAAATCAACCTCTTTCCGGATCTTCCTCTATGTACTCTGGCTCATCAAGTATACGTTTTCAGATTTACCTGCCCGTTATTAGGATTGTGCTGGACTCTATTTAAGTTATCCAACTGTCACTTAAAGAAGTATTTGAGTGAAGTTTATCATTTATAAAATCCGTTATTAAACCGGCACGTTTTAACCCTACTCCTCCTGGTCCGTCTCCAGTTCCTGTGCACAACACGACTCCATCCAGCCCTTTAGCCGTGACAGTTTGCACTGACCCGATGGAATCGGGTGAAGCACAGGCCTCCATGACGGATGTTCTTCAAGGCATCATGGCTCGCTTGGAACAAGTAGAGGCTACCCAGCGTCAAGTGGCTCAATTTCTCCAGACCTTGTCACCACCTCAGGCGGCTCCCTCAGTTTCGGCAGTACCTACCTCCGGAGCTTCGGCCTCTGCTGCTCCTCCGGGGCCAGCTGCTCCTCACCATCTGCAGCTGTCAACCCCCAGTAAATATGACGGGTCCCCAAGGGGGTGTCGAGGATTCCTGAATCAATGTGACATCCATTTTACCCTCCAGCCTTCCAATTTCCCCTCTCCCAAGACTCGAGTGGCTTACATCGTGTCCCTACTGGCGGGTCCAGCCTTGGAGTGGGAGTCCCCCCTCTGGGAGCGTGCGGATCCCATCCTCAACAACTATGAAGAATTTGTGGCTTCCTTCCGTCGCATCTTCGACGAGCCTGGCAGAGTGTCCTCCGCAGCCACGGAGATCCTAAGAATTCGTCAGGGCAGTCGCCCAGTGGGACAATATGTTGTACAATTTCAAACCCTGGCTTCCGAACTCAGGTGGAACGAAGAGGCTCTCGTCTCTGCCTTCTGGAACGGCCTAGCCGGCCGCATCAAGGACGAGTTAGCAACTCGCGATTCTCCTTCCACCCTGGCTGAACTCATTTCATTATGTAACAAGGTTGATCTGCGACTCCAAGAACGCCAACTTGAGAGGAATCGCTCTGATCGCCTTCGCCCTCGATTCCCTTCCAATGTCGCACCAGCTTCCAGACCAACCCCGCCCTCTGCGCTGTCAACAGATGAGCCCATGCAAATCAACCGCTCCCGTCTCTCTCTCGAAGAGAAGTCCCGAAGACGGCGAGAGAACCTGTGCATGTACTGTGGCTCCTCAGCTCACCTATTGGCTTCCTGCCTGCTGCGGCCGGGAAACGACCGCTCCTAATCTCCCCGAGGGAGGTCCGATTAGGAGTCTTGCTTCCATCTCCGTCTTCTTCTGATTCCACCATTCCGGTAACCCTTGTGTGTCCCCAAGGGAGAAAAAGGGTTCAGGCCCTATTGGACTCTGGAGCAGCGGGAAACTTCCTTTTGTCTTCTTTTGTCACCCAACATGCCCTGCCGGTGCAACCACTGGATCATTCGCTGGTCCTCACTGCAGTGGATGGGAGTCGAATTCGTAGTGGACAAATCACCCATCAGACCACCCCAGTGACACTGCTCATAGGAGCTCTACATCAAGAGACCCTCGAATTCTTCATTCTTCCACAGTCCTCACATCCAATGGTCCTGGGCCTTCCCTGGTTCTCTAAACATAACCCACACATCGATTGGACCAATATGGAGGTCAAGGCCTGGGGAACAGATTGCCAGTCTACCTGCATTCCTCAGATCCTTCCGGTCTACCAGACCCATCCACAACGAGAGGATAACTGTCCTTCATCCTCTTCAGCTCCACCCTTGTCTATATCCGCACCATACCGTTCATTTACAGATGTCTTCAGTAAAGGAGGTGCCGACACCCTGCCTCCTCACCGTCCTTGGGACTGCCAGATAGAACTGGTGGCGGGGAAATTCCCTCCTCGTGGCCGCATCTATCCCCTGTCGCTACCCGAGACTGAGGCCATGTCCTCGTACATTCAAGAGAACTTAAACAAAGGTTTCATTCGACCATCTACTTCTCCGGCCGGGGCCGGGTTTTTCTTTGTAAAAAAGAAGGATGGCGGTCTTCGGCCATGTATCGACTATAGGGGTCTGAACGACATCACCATTAAAAACTGCTATCCCTTACCCCTTATCGCAGAACTATTCGACAAGATCAGAGGGGCGGCAATCTTTACTAAATTGGACCTGCTAGGGGCCTACAATTTGATCCGGATCCGTCCAGGTGACGAGTGGAAGGCGGCTTTTAATACGCGCGACGGTCACTAGGAATACCTGGTGATGCCCTTCGGCCTTTGTAACGCTCCCGCCATCTTCCAACAGT
Organism: Crinia signifera; assembly: GCF_055691185.1. Lineage (NCBI taxonomy): Eukaryota > Metazoa > Chordata > Amphibia > Anura > Myobatrachidae > Crinia > Crinia signifera. Next base: position 48,191 of record NW_028142467.1, on the reverse strand, counting down.
TTGTAAATGACATCTTTCGGGATTTGCTGTACCACTCCATCGTAGTCTATCTAGACGATATACTCATCTTCTCTCCAAATCTTCAACTTCACAGACAGACAGTGTCCGAAGTCCTACGACGTCTTCGCCAAAATCAACTGTTCTGCAAGTTGGAGAAGTGCGTTTTTGAGGTCACGTCCATTCCATTCTTGGGTCACATTCTCTCCGCCACCGGGATAGAGATGGACCCAGAGAAGGTGAGAGCCATCCAAGACTGGGCAGCCCCCACAACGCTCAAAGGAATTCAGAGATTCCTAGGGTTCTCAAACTACTACTGGCGATTTATCCGGAACTTCTCTACTATCGCTGCCCCCCTCACTGCTCTCACTTGCAAAGGAGCCGATCCAAGCCGCTGGTCGCCAGAAGCATCCTCTGCCTTCCAGCAGTTAAAAAGAGCATTCGTGACGGCACCAATCCTCCTTCAACCAGACCTCGACAGGCCCTTCATTCTCGAGGTGGACGCATCCTCGGAAGGGATCGGGGCCATCTTGTCACAAAAAGGTGAGGATCAAGAATTACACCCTTGTGCCTTCCTCTCCAAAAAATTCCTTCCGGCAGAGAAGAATTACCCCATTGGGGAACAGGAGTTGCTTGCAGTCAAAACTGCGTTAGAGGAGTGGCGATACCTTCTGGAGGGGGCACGGCATAAGATCACTGTGTATTCAGACCACAAAAATCTGTCCTTTTTTAAACAGGCTCAGTGCCTTACTGCCCGCCAAGCCCGTTGGGCCATGTTTTTTGAACGCTTTGATTTCCAAATTAAATTCCGACCTGGAACCACGAATACTAAGGCAGACGCCTTATCCCGCTCCTTTGAGACAACCTCTGACCTAGAGACACCTCCTCGTCCAATCCTCGATCCGGTGGTCTTCGCCCAAGTCAGCATACAGCCATCTCCTCCTCCAGGTAAAACGTTTGTTCCCTCCGAACTCCGCAAGAAAGTATTGACATGGGCACATTCTTCCCGCTTCGCAGGGCACGCAGGAGCACAAAAGACCTTGATGTTCCTGTCACGTTCTTATTGGTGGCCAACCATCCGCCACGACGTAACCAACTTCGTCGCCTCTTGTGTAAGATGTGCTCAGCATAAGGTGCCCAGAACAACTCCCGCTGGTCCTCTCCGCCCTCTAACCATTCCCACAGAACCATCTGTCAATGGACTTCATTTGCGAACTACCTCCCTCAAAGGGTCATACTGCAATCTGGGTAGTGGTTGACCGATTCTCTAAAATGGTCCATTTTTTCCCACTAAAAGGTCTCCCTTCTGCTCCAGTACTGGCCCAGCTATTTATCTCAACCATTTTTAAACTCCACGGACTGCCCAAAGAGATTGTATCTGACCACGGAGTACAGTTCGTTGCAAAGTTCTGGAGAGCTCTCTGTGCCACGGCACAGGTTAAACTCAAGTTTTCCACTGCCTTTCATCCCCAGACCAACGGCCAGACAGAATGGGTGAATCAAGATTTGGAGGCCTTTATCTGACTGTCTCGTCTTCCCAAGATGACTGGGTGGATCTTCTTCCGTGGGCAGAGTATATGCATAACAACTCCTATCACTCTTCCTCCGGAACCACCCCCTTCTTTACAGTATTCGGCAAACATCCACAATCTCCGGATTTCTCAGAATTAGCCTCTTCCGAAGTTCCTGCAACAACCACTTCATTACAACGCTTCGCTAAGATCTGGTCGGATGTCCACACCGCTCTCCTTAAATCTTCCGCCCGATACAAGAGGATGGCAGACAGGAGAAGAAGGGCAGCGCCCAGATTGAAAGTCGGAGACCGGGTATGGCTGTCTACCCGCCATATACGCCTCCATCTGCCCTCTATGAAGCTGGCTCCCCGGTTCATTGGGCCATACCCTATCATCCAAGTCATTAATCCGGTCGCTTATAGACTTCAACTTCCTCCTTCCCTAAGGATTTCGAACTCCTTCCATGTGTCCCTCCTCAAGCCTTTAAGGTTGAACTCTTATCAAAAGAAGATTCCCAAACCGCCCAAGATTAACTCCGAGAGTGGGGCTGAATTCGAGGTAAGACGCATTATAGACTCTCGCTGCCGCAATTCTCGTACCCAGTATCTGGTGGAATGGGTTGGGTTTGGTCCCGAAGAGAACCCTTGGGTGGATTCCATTGATTTGCATGCTCCGAAACTGATAAAGCAATTTCTCCAGAGAAATCCTCACAAGGCCCATAGGCACCCTGGGGTCACCCTGAAAAGGGGGGGTGCTGTCACATGTAGCCACGACGGAGCGCGGCGGGTACAGTACTCATCCGTCCGCGCCCACCGCCGGCTAGCGTGTGCAGGTCTCGGTCTGCAGTGTGCGGGTAGCAGCAGCTCCAGGTGGGGATGGCAGCAGGGGAGCATCGGGTAGCGGCGTCCTTGCAGATAGCGGCGCCGGGAGGCCGGCGTCGCCATCTTGGTTAAGGGCAGGAGACAGATTGGCCCAGAGTGGAGGTTCCCTCCTCATCCTGCGCTGACAGCCAATGGCAGCCACCCCCTGGGGATATAGGGGATCTGCCTAGGCTGATCAGTGTCAGTGCAATGAGTCTTTGGAGTCATTCACAACTCCTAGCTGATTCCCGGATCCTGGCTCTTTCTCTCCTGACTCTGGTGCCTTGCTCCCTGCATCTTTCTACAAGGAAGTTTTCTCCTGACACCAATGCTGCAAGTCCTACCTAGTGCTTGTTCCTGCTTGTGTCCCAGAATTACCCTGCTCAGCTTTCCGCTGTCCTCCTTCATTCAACTCATTCATTCCATCATCTTTCAGTCATCCGGATCCATTTCTTCTATCATCAAATCAACCTCTTTCCGGATCTTCCTCTATGTACTCTGGCTCATCAAGTATACGTTTTCAGATTTACCTGCCCGTTATTAGGATTGTGCTGGACTCTATTTAAGTTATCCAACTGTCACTTAAAGAAGTATTTGAGTGAAGTTTATCATTTATGAAATCCGTTATTAAACTGGCACGTTTTAACCCTACTCCTCATGGTCCGTCTCCAGTTCCTGTGCACAACACGACTCCATCCAGCCCTTTAGCCGTGACACGTAAGAAATGGTATACAGCTCCAACCCAGGGGTAAAAGTGTTCCTAGAGAGGTGGGGGAACTCTTTTCTATCTGCCACCTAGTAATTGATTAGCCTCCACCCATTAGGCAATGATTTAAGAGATGACTGGTAATAAATTAATAATAATCACAAAATTAAACAATCAGATTACATTAATTAATAATAATCATTATCACACAATCAAGCCAGGGGGTCTTGTTGGATGTTAAACTGATCGAAACAGTTAGACCAAAACACCCACAGAGAAAAAGAAGTTTCTTTCTGGGTGCACTAAGAATCTATTTTTTTCATAAAATGTAACCTTTATTTTGTTCTATATAAAAGGGTCTCTTATCAACAGAAGACCATATAACTTTGTTTTAAAGTGAAATATTAAAAGATAGATATGTGCAATAAAGATAGAAAAATAGTGTACAATAAACTTAAAAGAGAAAGAGAAAGATGAATGTGTGTGCGTTAGCCTATTTTCACACTCTTAGGCTTCAATTTACCTTTATTGTAAGTTGATACTTGCTGCTGTTTTAATGTTTCAATTTAGTAGCAGTTGTGTAACCACAGGGATTCTATGCTTTTTAGGGCTTACACTGTAGCAGTTATTTGGCAGACACCACTTTTATTATTATATTGATGCCTAGCAATCTATTATAGTGTTATTGTATCCCTCTGCCAACAATGTTTCAATAATATTCCAGTGTGTACGTTTTCCCATCTACAATATTTAGACAACAAGTGCTACTCCTCCTGTGCCTATCTGTAGGGACTACACGAGGATTCTTATTTATCTGCGCTGAGTGACATTGGGAGAGACCCTTGCATGTATCTTGTCACCAAGAAGAAGGCTTTTTTACACAAGTTAAATTTAATTGCATATGTCCATGTTTATCCGCTGGGCATAGTGCAGTGGAAACTTTATTGGACCTATCCTCTTTATAAATGCTACTATTATTATACAGCCTTTACCTTTTCAAATATAATTTGTTACCCAGAAGATTTGAGCAATATTATCGCTTGGATTGCAGTGGCTGTTTTTTCTAATTGTCCGTCAGCTTTGTGACAGTCATACATTTCACAGGGCCAATTTATAAGGGTCTGGGGATAAGTATTATAATGTCCCCCTAATCCCGTTCACCCTGTTATTATACCCGTTAATGAGCGGTTCACCGCCAGGTAGCGCAGTAAATGATAATATTATTACAGGTACTGTTTAGCACATAAGATTGTCTATTACATTTATTATTTTATTACAGGTGTAATTCCTAGTCTCATATGGGTAAAGTCCCTTCCACCACCGTATTATGCTTGCTGGCGGGGCTGTTTAACATACAGTAGTGACCTCACGAGTGGAGCACTCTGATATATCTCAGACCGCCTGCAGGTATCAAGGGGTCCGTGTATCGATATACACCGTGCCCTCTTTCACTGCCGGGCTGCAAGGTTCGCTTGGTCTCTGTAATGATATTCTGTCACGGGGCGCTGTCAGCGTGTTTCTATATCCCGGGTAACACAGCGTGCGTGTCCCCAGCTCTCACTGCTCCCTCGTGCCTCCCCTGTATATACACTGCAGGTTGTCACTCATATACACCTATATGGCTGATATAACATAAACAATTTCCTGACAAGGTTGTTGGCTAATTTATCCCTATGTGGCTCAACTAAGCTGACTTGTACACACACACATAACACCCTCTCTGATTGCCTTCGACCATTTCACTTGCACTTTTTCAAGGCATCATTATATAGAACAAAATAAAGGTTAAATTTTATGAAAAAAATTGATTCTCAGTGCACCCAGAAAGAAACTTATTTTTCTCTGTGGGTGTTTTGGTCTAACTTTAAGTTGTGGGTAGCACCCCCCAGACTAATCTTAGGTGAAGATTGTGTCTCCCTGTGTGTGGAAAATAACTGGGGGAAGAGGATCGAAAATAAGAAAAGGTACTGATGCGGGAATTTTTCTTTTTTCTTGTCCATAAGATCGAAACAGTTACACACTTGCAGAGAAACTCTGTGCTGCACGAAACGCCCACTGCTCCTTGGCTGCACATGGTAAACAGTGCACGATTAAACCAGATCGGGGTCTTGTTGGCTGCTTAACTGTACTGTACATGTACGGTTAGGTAGGAAACCACCGGTTGCTGAAAAGTGATACATCTCCAACCCAGGGGTACTAGAGAGGTGGAGGAACTCTCCCATCTGCCACCTAGTAATTGATTAGCCCCCTCCACCCATTAGGCAATGATTTAAGAGACGAATGGTAATAAATGAATAATAATCACAAAATTAATAATAATAATCATAATCACACAATCAAGCCAGATAGAGGTCTTGTTGGATGTTAAACTGATCTAAACAGTTACACACTTGCAGACAAACTCTGTGCTGCAAGAAACGCCCACCGCTCCTTGGCTGCACATGGTAAACACGATCAAGACAGATAGGGGTCTTTTTGGGGCCTAGTTTTTTAAACTGCCATCCTGTCTGCTGCTGCAGTGCCACTCTTATATGAGCCACATGTTTGTGCCACACACTTGTGTGGCTTAGCATAGTTATCCAGCTACCTTGGTGCAACCTTTTGCCCTAAAAACAATATTGTGAGGTGTTCAGAATAGACTGGAAATGAGTGGAAATTAATGTTATTGAGGTTAGTAGTATAGGAGCAAAAAAAAAATCAGAACCCAAAACGTTTAGGGGGTGTTTTGGCAAAACCCATTAGAACCCAAAACCTGAAGGTAATCAGAACCCAAAACGCGAAAAGTGGCCGGTGCACATCCCTAACCATTACACTATCCATGCTGCCCCAAATAGCACTCATTCTGGCAAAGTGTTCGACTTAATTATAAGTGACAAAATTCACCACTGAGTTGTTGTACACATCTCAAAATCTATTTACAGTGTTTTATCTACAATAGACCTAAATTATTTCTGTGTTTTTTTTTTTTTGGGGGGGGGGGGGGGGGGGGGCGGGGCATTTTTTTCTCTAAAGTTTAATAGTTTACATTTTTATTTATTTTCTCCTTTTTTTCAGATCACATCAGTGTGCCCACAGTGCCACGCATGCAAGCTTCTGTTAAAGCAGGCTCTCCCTCCAGAATTTCCTCTGATTTCTCACACTCAAAGGGCCCAGCTTCTGCATTACATACCCCATCAGAGAACCAGGAGCCTATCAGTCTGTGCTACCTCAACTTACAGGACAAGGAGGGTAGATATGTCAACCAGAATCTTGTCACGAAGGAGACCAGACCAAGAACAAAGTCTGACCCCACACCCAAAGGTTCCTTCAATCAACAGGGAATGGAGGGGACAAAGGATCCGCCCGAGGTCTGCAGGTCCCGTTCCTTCACTATGGATACCCAGGTGAAATTGGAGAGCACCTATTTCTTTTGTGACTCCTGTAAGGCTAAAATGAAGAGCCGATTGGAAGGAGGCGGTTCGGATGTGAAGTGCATTAATTCCACCTGTAGGGACAATATGGTCGATCTCATATCCTTGCCGCCTCCCGAGCATGTGAAAAGGAAAAAGAAAGACAATGAGGAAGAAGTAGAGATTGGGACAAATGAAAGGGAGGCAGGGGAGACTGCAACCATTTTGCCTTCAGCAGCACCCCCTCCACCAGGTTTTGAAGACAACAGTTCAGATGAGGAAGAAACAAAACAAATTGACCTAAAGAGCCAGGGAAAGGGCAGAAAACAGGAAAAAGTTCATGTGGTGTCAGTATGTGGTTATCATGACTTGCCAGTGACCTTAATTGATAATGTCCAGACACGTACAGTCAGTGACCATGCAAGGGAGCTGGATGATGCTCTGGTTTCTACTCTACAAGCTTTGGAAGAGCTTGCTGCTTCTGAAGACTGTCCCAGCCCAACAACTCAGCCCACAACAGGTAAAGAAAAGCACCCTATATTATTTGGCTGATATGTTACGCAGAACTTTATTTAAATATTTTGTGGAAAGATTGAATGTTAATTTTTTTTAACTCAGTGTCCAATAATTATTAACTAGCCTGCATACCCAATTTGTCTGTAGAGTAAATCATTTAATTTTACTGGAAAATTAGCTATCATAAGTAAAATACAAGTCCTTACCCCATTCACTTAAGATCACCAGTATGAATTTATAGTTCCAGATGGGGAATGGATTTCAAAATGTTAGCCACCATGAAATAAAAAATTACAAAAAATACCCTGACATTATCCAAACTCCCCCAAATAATACCCTTTTCAATATAGTGTCTACTAATGCTCCTCACAGGGCTTACATAGGTAAGAAAGTAAGGTAAGGTAAGGTAGTTGGATTAAATAAGGACAACGTAGAGGAATTAAATGCCTTCTTCTTGACAGAATTTACTAGAGAGGATCAAATAGTGGGATTATTACAAAACAATAGTAATAATAATGTCCGTTTAATCCTTGGTTAACTGAAGAAAAAGTCTGTAAGCATCTTCTGTATGCAAAATTAAGATATATACATCTCCAGGGCCAGATTGCTTACACCCAATGGTTTTAATGGAGCTAAGCTCATAAATAGCTAGGCCATTATACTTAATTTTCACAGATTCAATTTCATCAGGCTGGGTACCAAGGGACTGGCCAATACAACATGTACAGTAGTGCCAATACATAAACCGGGGAGTAAAACACAGCCAGGAAATTATAGACCAGTGATACACCTTTTATACCACCAACCCAGCAATTATCCGGTATTTATGTGTGCCTGGTCATTTTGCCTGGTGCAGTCTGACTCGAGTTCACACCAGAAACAAATGACCAGGTTAAAGCTTTTCACCCCGAGAATTTGCTGAAAATGTGAAAGGGTCAACCTGGGTCTTAAATCCCGGGTTGCCGAACCTGGTCAAGAACAGGGTCGGCGAGACAGAATTTGAGACCCGGTTTGACCCTTTCCTACAGAAGGAAAACCTGGGTTTTTCAGAAATTCTCAGGTTGAAAAGCTTTAAATCTTTAATTTATTTCTGGCGTGAAGACTTACATCAATAGTGGAGAAATTACTGGAGTGTATTTTAAAGGATCGCATTCAGAACTTGAAAATCAATAATATTTTGAGTTAGAACCAGCATGGATTTGTGGGGCATAGGTCATGCCAAACTAGGTGAGTGAGTCTGATAAGAATGATAAGAATGAGAGAGTAGGTAGCTGGGTGACAGTTAGGGGATCTAAGAAGAGTTGACGATGGAGGAAACGTCAGGCAAGCTCTGAGCTGCCAAACCCTAGTAGATACGCCCGATTGGACGAAGATACTATGGTTGGAAGCAAGGAGCTGGGGGAGCTGGCAGGGAAGGACATCTAAGGTAATAATCTCTAGCAACCAGAGGAATACCCCTTCTGGCAAGGAGGGGAATTCTTATAAGAAGGGCCAAAGACAGATAGTGGTGGTAGGGGATTCAATAATACCCCTTTTACACCGCCGAAAAATCCGGGTCAGTGGCGGGTCAGACCCGGATCTTCGGCAGTGTAAATGGGGTCAAGCCGTGTCCATTTACACGGGTCCTCTACCCAGGTCCTGACCTGGGTAGAACACAGTTAGGACCCGTGTAGAGGCCGGTGTAAATGGTCCCGCTGCGGGTTGAGGCACCCGCAGCGGGTCCGTGCATGGCATGCAGTGCTGGAAAAGCTGTCCCCAGCTGCTGCGGGGGGGAGAGGGGGGCAGGCGAGCTGTCAGGCTGCTGAGGGGGGGAGACGGATGGGATGCTCGCTGCTGCTGTAACAACTCCCCCCTGCAGCCGTGGGGTCGGGAGTGGAGGCAGCGGGAATAAGCAGTGCATGTGGGCAGGGGACATCATCACCTGTAGCACCACATCATCAGCCCCCCAGCGCGGGGTCCAGCCTCCAGGCAGCGGGGTCCGGCAGTGCAGGCGGGCAGGGGGTCCATCCAGCGTATAGGAAGTCACCGGCGGTGTCCCTCCAGTGTATGGGAAGTAACCCGCGAGCGTCCCTGTGCAGGCTGGGAACTGCCGCTACTAGTTCCCAGCCGCCGCAGGGACGCTCGCGAGCAGCAGCGAGCATCCCATCCGTCTCCCCCCTCAGCAGCCTGACAGCTCGCCCCCCTGCCCTGCATTGCCGGACCCCGCTGCCTGGAGGCTGTACCCCGCACTGGGTTGGGGTAATGATGTAATGCTTCAGGGGGGTGATGATTTGCAGGGGGGAGGGGGGGTGTGATTTGATGCTGCAGGGGCGGTGATAATGGGCAGGGGGGGGGTGAGGCTGCTTCAGAGGTGTATGTGATTTGATGCTGCAGGGATGGTGATGCTGCTTCAGGGGGATGATGCTGCTTCAGGGGGGTGGTGATGTGCGGGGGGTGAAAATGTGCAGGTGGGGTGTGATGTGATGCTGCAGGGAGGGCGGGTGATGATGTGCAGGGAAGGTTGTGTGGTGCTGCTGCAGGCCATTTGTTATGACAAGGCAGGGCTGACCCAGGTCCAGTGTAAATGGTGCAGACCCTGGTCCGACCCAGGTCGAATTGCTGTGTAAATGGGTTAGGAATCAGGGTCCGACCCTGGAAACATCCGTGTTCAAAGACCAGGGTCCGACCAGGGTTTTTGGTGTAAAAGGGGTATTATTAGGAAAGTGGATAAGGCAATCTGCTATCGGGACCGTGATAAGCGTACAGTCTGTTGCCTTCTGGGTGCTCGGGTACGTCTATATATCTTCGCCAGAGCACCAGGTTCTCCTCCAGCTCGCCATCTGCCCAGATGTGGCGGTCTTCCCAGCAGCTCATGAACAGATTGGCGTAGCTGGGGCGAATCTGGTGCCCATAGCGGTCCCTTTGATCTGTTTGTAGTATGTGTCACTAAACCATAGGTAGTTGTGTTCCAGAATGTGTCTGATGCAGTCTAGGATGAACTGTGTCTGATCGCTGGGGAGGGATGTGTCTTGTTCGAGGTAATGTCTGATGGCTTCTGTCCCTTGATTATGGTCAATGACTGAGTATAGAGAGGTGATGTTGCTGGTGCATATCCAAAATTGTGTCTTGCCAGTCTATGTCTTGTAGTGTTTTGATTATGTCTGTGGCGTCTCTTATGTATGATTTCTGTGTGTTTACGTATGGCTGTAGGAATCTATCTATGTATTGGGATAAGTTGGATGTGAGTGATTGTATACCGGATACTATGGGTCAGCCTGGTGGGTGTTCTGTGTTTTTGTGTACTTTGGGAAGGTAATAAAAAACGGGAATGACTGGGTTGGTGTTGTCAAGAAAGGTGTGTTCCTTTTTGTTTAATATGCCTTTGTCTTTACCCTTCTGTAGTAGAGTTCTTAGATCATGTTGGAATGCGTCTGTGGGGTTCTTAATAAGGGGTTTGTATGTTTCGGTGTCTGATAATATCCTTAATGCTTCTTTCGTGTAGTTGTGTGTGATGATTCCTCCCCCTTTGTCCGCTGGTTTTATAGTGATCTCTTTGGGGTCCCTGAGTTCTTTCATAGTCTCTAATTCTCGTTTGGTCAGATTCATGTGTGTTTTGTGTTCTTTAATGTTGAGGTTTTCTAAATCATGTGTTACCAATGTTTCAAATGTGTCGACCAGATGTCCTCGCATGTGTTGTGGGTAAAATTTGGATACTGGTTTGAGTTCTGAGTGTCTGTAGTTGTCTGTTGTGTCTTTTTTAGGGTAGTGTGGTGGGGGTTTGTGGTGGTACTTGGCGAGAGCTAGTTTCCTAGTGAATTTATGTAGATCGATGTAGGTCTGGAATTTATCCAGTCGTGCTGTGGGAGTGAATTTTAATCCCTTGTTAAGGAGGGTTATGTGCCTTTCCTCGAGTGTGAGGCTGCTAATGTTGAAAATCCCAGTACTGTCTGTATTTTTGGTTTTGTGTCCTTGTGTGTGTTCTGTGTCTTGTTTCTTTTTGTGTCTGTTCCTTCCTCCTCTACATCCTCTTCTAGCGTGGTGAGTTTCCTTTTGTTCTTGTTTAACCCCAGTGTTTCTGTTACTGTCGTTATGTATGTCAGGTATACTTGAGTTGTTCCTAAAAAAACCTGATCTGCACATTGTGTCTGAACCGTGTCAGTGTTACTGAGTATCTCTTCATGTGTATCAGGAGTGGGTCTCACTGTCACGAATGGGAGCGTTGTGCCTCTTTCTAATGATTGCCTTGCAAGTTTTGCAAGTTTGAGGTGTTTCGTCCGCAATGCTGTAGGTGGAGAAGGATGTATCGCATGTATCGTTGCTTGATGCACTAATGTCAAGGTTGAGGTTATCTGTCTCTCTTATGTGAATGGGTGTCAGGTTATTACTTGGTATATTTGTGGTTGTGTGTAATTTTGTCATATATTGTTGATATGTAAGGTTGAGGCGTTTGTAGATTGGAGTGTTCTTCTTTTTCGTGGGTTTTCTATTGGCGGGTGTTTGTGGGTTAATGTTCGTCAGATCTTTCTTGTTTACGTGTTTCTCCCTCAGTCTTTTCAATTTGTGCTGTTTTTTGCCTGTCTTGTCTCTAATGATTTTGTCTCTCTTTGTGTTTATAATGGTCTGTTCATTCCTCAGTAATCTCTGTTGTGAAAGGCTCTCTAATTGCTGGAATTCTGCTTGGTCTCTGAAGCTGTCTAGTTGGTTATTGAGTGTGTCAATCTCCTTCTCTAAGTTTTTTAACTCAATGTGTTGGGTGTCTATTATCAATTGGGTTAATTTTAATGAACAGTCATGGGTAATTGTGTTCCATTCTGTCATGAATTTACTGTCTTCTAGATGATGTGTTGGTGATTTTTTGATCTTAAGTCCTTTGGGTACTAAGTTATGGTCTATGTACCATTGTAAGGTGGTGACATCCCACCATAGTTTGGTTTCTTTCGTCACTAATTTTTCTAATGATAGGAAAGTATCAGAGAATTTCTTCCCATCTTCCTGAAGTGTGGTGGTGATGTCTAAATCGTCAAATATCTGTGTGGCTCGGTTTTCCCTGCCTAAGCGTATGTCTAAAATTCCCATAGGGAAAAAGCCGCTTGACCATAGCCCAAAATGCTATGGATAGGTATGTTTTGGTTGGCGCTGGTCCCAGGGAACTTTAGAATAAGTGTAACAAACACAAGCTACTGTACCTCAAAACAGGGGGGGGGCCTGGCCCCCTGCAATAATAGAAATCGTGGATGGGGGGGTTTAGAGGTCTGCGCTAACAGTGAGTGTGGCTGCAAGTAGGAATCTGAAATGCTGAGGTGATAAAAACAATTTATTGAATTTACACTAAAGAGGTGCAGCAATAATAAAGATAATAAATGGGGTGGTGCTGGTGTAGCACGCTGTGTTACTGTCTCTGTTTCACAGTTCTTAGAAACGCAAATAACTGCACCCGGGAGACAGCAAATGCTGCTCACTCTGTGCAGGATGCGTGCAGATAGTGAACAATGTCAAGGGCGCAAAACGCTGCACCTGGGTGACAGCAAGGGCTGAGCACCTTGTGCAGGATTCGTTCACTTATATTGATGTAGGGGATATACGGGAAAGTCAGACAGTGTCGGGAAGGGTTTCTTAGTATACTTCCCCGCACCCGCCTAGTTTAAAATAAGCTACTGTCTTGGGCCCACTTTTCCCATTTTGCTGGTCACACCGGAGCTCAAAAAACCTTGATGTTACAGCTACGATCTTACTGGTGGCCCTCTATTTGAACTGATGTGGTCAACTTTGTCACTTCCTGTGTAAAATGTGCCCAGCATAAGACTCCAAGGACATCACCGTCTGGAACTCTTTTACCACTCTCTATTCCAAAAGAGCCGTGGACACATTTGTCAATGGACTTTATCTCCGAACTATCTCCGCAAAGGGACATACTGTGATCTGGGTGGTAGTCGACCGATTCTCTAAAATGGTTCACTTCTTCCCACTGAAAACTCTTCCATCAGCACCAGTACTGGTGCAACTCTTCATCTCCACCATCTTCAAACTTCATGGTCTGCCCAAAGAAATCATATCTGACCGAGGGGTTCAATTTGTCGCTAAATTCTGGAGAGCTGTTTGCTTGGCCGTCCAGGTGAAACATAAGTTCTCCACAGCCTTTCATCCACAAACTAATGGTCAAACCAAACGTATTAACCAGGATCTGGAGGCTTTTATTCGGCTTTTTGTTTCCTACTTTCAAGATGGCTGGGTTGATCTGCTACCCTGGGCAGAGTATGCGCACAACAACTCATACCATTCATCTTCTGGAACTACACCTTTCTTTACCATATTCGGTAAGTATCCACGGTCTCCTGACTTCTCAAATTTATCATTACCGGAGGTACCAGCAGTAAAATCCTCTCTACATTGTTTTGCTAAAATCTGGTCTGATGTCCACAGTGCCCTTCTCAAATCTTCTGCTCAGTACAAGAGAGTGGCCAACAAGAAGAGAAGAGCAGTTCCTAGCCTGAAAATTGGAGATCGGGTATGGCTGTCAACTCGATCCCCCTTCAGACACTGGCACCTTCTGACACTGACGGGAAGCGAGTGAGCACATCACCAGCAGAACTGATAGAGTGAGAGTCGCGTAGTTACACCTAACCGCGATCTTCTCTCAGAGGCTGAAACTGGTGCGCACAGTTTGAAGAGGGAAACATGGCACAGAAAATAGCCAGTGCTTTCCTCCAAATTAGCAGCTGAAGTGTTAAAGGATATAGGTCCAACTGCATACGTCAGCAGATATTAGCCTCTAACAGAAATCCTAGAACACTTCGCTGCATGTATATTGAATACACCTAACCACTCGCTTATATTCCCCATTGCCTCACTTGGGCAGTTATCCTAATTAAATATTTCCTGATACAGGGTAGCTAGATTGTACTAACTGCCCAAGGAGAGGAGATATACTCCAATAAACAATAATTGGCAGCAACAGTTTGATACATTTACTAAGTCTCTCGCAGTAAGGGGATACACACCGTAAGACGCCCTGACCAATTTGACACAAAGCAATCGACCTGTGGGTTCTCCCTTGAAATTAATTTTGTATATGTATGAGGGCGACCGGTATCAGCACACAGAGGCACTGGGCCAGAGTCGTGGGGTCAGATCCTGACCACGTACCCTGTACAGTCAGGTGAACTTAGCACAAGAGTGCAGATACAATAGTCACAATCATCAGCCCTGTGGGATCAGTGTGCAGTAGAGAGCAATACGGGCCTGATAGGGTGAGAATTGTAGCGTCACCATACTGACCACGATCCCTCTTCAGATACCGGCGCCTCCTGATACTGACGGGAAGCGATTGAACACATCACCAGCAGCACTGACAGAGTAAGAGTCGCGTAGTTACACCTAATCGCGTTCTCCTCTCAGAGGCTGATACTGGTGCGCACAGTCTGAAGAGGGAGAAACGGCACAAAAATAGCCAGTGTGTTCCTCCAGCCAGCAGTTTAAGTGTTAAAGGAACACATGTCTAACTGCATACGGCAGTTCTAGAACACACTGCTGCATGTACTACCAATATACATAACCGCTCGCTCCCACTCCCTATTGCCTCATTTGGGCAGTTATCCTAAATAAAGTATTTTTCTGATATGGGATAGCTTAAGTGTATCAACTGCACAAGTATAGGAGACACATTCCAATAAACAATAGCTTGCTGTAACATAATGATACAGGACTTATCAAGTCTCACACAGTTAGCGGATACACACTGTAAGATGCCCTGACCAATTTGATACAGGGCATCGACATTGGGGTTCACCATAAGAGGATATTATCCCATTTTTTAAAGAAATCTTTCTATCTTTCTATGTACCTTCTATGGTAAATGTTTTTATATGTCGCAGTTCTTAGAATGATATTAATTAAAAGTTATATTTTATAATTGTTCTTCTTTGATCTTCCAAGTGCGCCACAGCACATGACAGTCTTCTCTTTTTCATGCAATTTCATCAATTCCCTGTCTCAGTGGCAGCACACCCCATGAAGCACTATTACATTACTAATATATTTGTGATATAGGGGTTATAGTAATTTCTTCCTGTGCGATTGGTTACAAACTTCCTTTTATGGCTGTCAACTCGTAATCTACATATCCGTTTACCATCTATGAAGTTGGCTCCTCGATTTATTGGTCCGTTTCCAAGTCATTAACCCTCAGTCATTAACCCTGTGACCTATAGACTGCAACTTCCATCTTCTATGAAGATTTCAAACTCTTTTCACAGATCTCTTCTCAAACCATTAAAATAAAATGTCTATCAAAAAAGGGTGCCTAAGCCACCGAAGATCAATACCGAGAAGGATGTGGTATTCGAGGTCAAACGAATTATAAACTCTTGTTACCGCAACTCTCGTCTCCAGTTTTTGGTAGCGTGGGCTGGGTTTGGTCCTGAAGAGAATTCTTGGGTGGACTCTGCTGATCTACATGTTCCAAGTCTCATTAAGCAATTCTTTCAAAGGAATCCACAGAAGGTTCGTAAGTGTCCTGAGGCCACCCGAAACGAGGAGGATACTGTCATGTGCCACCGTGGCGGAGCACGGCGGGCACAGTACTCACCAGTCCATGCCCGCCATCAGCTAGCGTGTGTGGGCTCCCAATTCTCCGGTCTGCGGGTGGTGGCAGCTCTCGGTGGTCATAGGCAGCAGGGGGAGGCAGGAGGTGCAGCACTGACTCTGTAGTTTGGCGGCGCTGGAAATCCCAGTGTCGCCATCTTGGTTAAGGGCAAAGAGGTGATTGGGCCAGGTCAGGGGCTTTCCACCCATTCTACCCTGTCATCTAATGACAGCCGCCCTCTATATAGGGGATCTGCCTAGGCTGTTCAGGGTCAGTATAAAAAGTATCTTGAGCTGTGCAGTTCCTGAGAAGACTCCTGACTATTTCTAGTGCTCCTGCATATCCTGTCCTGCCGTCAGTTTCAGCTAGCTGGCCTCTGACCCCATTGCTGCGGTCCCAGTCTAGTCTGGTAGCCAGTCCGTATTCCTGGGTTTTTTGGTGCTACCGCCTCCAGGTCCAGTTGTCCTAATCCAGTATGCTCCATCTTTCAGTCCTTGGATGTCAGTCATCACATTCACATTCTTCTCTGGAGTCAACTACAGCCTGGGCATATACATCCAACCTGAAAACTTCCAGTGTCCTTACTTCCCACACTTCAGTATCCTCGTTTATCCCAAAGTGCCTTGCAAAGTTTGCTCTTTTTGTTCACCAGTGACTGTTTCTCAAAGAAGTATTTGAGTCATCCCTATATGAAATCCTTCATTAAACCTGCTTGATTTAACCGCTCTTCTGTCTCCAGTTCCTGAGCACCACACGGCCTCATCAAACCCTTCCGTTGTGACACATTACATGCGGGGAACACATACCTGCCGAGCTGCACAGGGCCTAGGCAGCCATCAGCGGCGCCACTGGTTATTGCAGATAGGTGACAATATAAGCAGGGACAGTACAGTTTATCACACAGGGAACACATACCCACCGAGCTGCACAGCGCCTAGGCAGCCATGCATAGTGCCACTGATAGCTCCTAAACTGTATGTTTGAGTGAGGAAATAGTCAAAAATAGATTACAGAACTTAAATAGTAACAGATCTCCTGGCCCAGCTGAGATACACCCTAGGATACTAAAATAATTGAGTTCTGTCATAGTACTACCATTATATATGTTATTCAAGGAATCAATAAACTCAGGGATGGTACTAAGGGACTGGCGCATAGCCAATGTAGTACCAATATGGAAGAAAGGTAGCAAAACTAACCCTGAAAATTATAAACTGGTCAGCCTTACATCCATTGTGGGGAAAATATTAGAAGCAATAATAAGAGATTGTATCCAAAATTTCTTAGAACAGGAGAAAGTGATAAGTAAGGCTCGGCATGGGTTCATCAAAAATAGATCATGTTAGACTAATTTAATTAGCTTCTATGAGGAACTAAGTAGGGGGCTGGACTTAGAGAAATCTGTTAATGTAATAAAGCTTTTGACACAGTGCCTCATAAAAGGTTATTAATGAAACTAGGTAATTTAGGGTTAGTAGATAAAATGTGTAATTGGATTAAAAACTGGTTGCCCAATCGGGGACAGAGAGTGGTGGTAAATGACATACATTCCAGCTGGGGTATGGTCCAAATTAAAGTCATGCAAGGTTCAACATTGGGACCCACCTTGTTTAATATATTCATTAATGATATAGGAGAGTAAAATTGCAATTTTTGTGAATGACATGAAATTTAGTAAGGAATGAACTCAGGAGGATGTAGATGCACTACAAAGTGACTTAATTAAGCTGGAAAGGTGGGCAGAAGGGTGGAAAATGTGGTTTAATGTTGATAAATGTAAAGTAATTAATTATAATTAACAAGCTACTTATAGGCTAAATGGCGTTATTATAGGGAATTCTGCTGTAGAGAAGGACAAGGGGTCATCATAGATGAAAAATTGGGTAATCGTACACTGGCATGCATTAAAAGGGGAATGGATTCAAGGGATGCCAATGTGATAGTGCCTCTTTACAAGGCATTGGTGAGACCACACTTGGAATACTGTGTTCAGTTCTGGGCACGCACCTTAAGAAGGAAGTAAATTAATTGGAACAGGTACAGAGAAGGGCAACTAAGCTAGTAAAAAGTCTCAAATCACTAGAATACAAAGATAGGTTAACCAGGCTGAATATGTTTTCACTGGAGGAAAGAAGGTTGAGAGGTGATATGATTAGTGTGTTCAAATACAGGATTGGGAATCATATGGAACTGGGAGATGATTTGTTCACTAAAAGTACTATACTTAGGACAGGCGGGCATGTACTGAGGCTCGAGGAAAAAAAATTCCGTACTGAATTAAGAAGAGAATCCTTCAGCATTAGAGCAGTAAAATTCTGGAACTCATTGCCGGTGGGGGTGGTTACAGCAACTATTATTAATGAATTTAAATCAAAACTGGATACATTTTTGGCCACTAAGGGAATCCTATAGATATGACTTAGTCAAGTCAGTAGTTACAAGTGAAATAGGCTGAACTTGATGGACTAATGTCTTTTTTCAGCCTTAATTACTATGTTACTATGAAGCACATTAATTTCAATCGAGTTCACCCTACCTATCCATGAGATTGAAGTTGCAGACCATATTTGCAGACTTAACTTGGTCTAAAAGGCGTGGGTAATTGCCCTGAAAAAGTTGATGGAGATTGCGTGTCAGAAAAACTCCCAAATAATTAATCCTTTGTTTATGCCATTTGAAAGGGAATGATGCTTTTAAAATAGTTTTGATGTTAACTGATAAATAGAAATCCAGAATTTCAGTTCTACTGTAATTGATCTTATATTCAGAAAAGGTAGCTTAAAGCTCAATTTCTTTAAGAAAAGGATGAAAAGCTTGGTTGGGATGGACCAAAGAGGAAGGGGTTAGGCATAATGCTAAGACCTTGGCGTAAATTTTAAGGTCCACATTTAAAAGGGAAATCGCTCTATAATTTTGACATTGGGTGGGGTCTCTATCGGGCTTTGGGACTACCACAATACCTGCATGTGTAGTTGCAGGATCAAAGGAGGCCCTTTCCATAATATTATTAAAGAGAGAGGTAAGGTGTGGGGTTAGTTCTGTAAGAAATATCTTATAGTATTGGACCAAAAACCCATTAGGGCCAGGAGATGCTGGGGATCTCATTGACTTAATCGCCTTTGCTGTCTCCTTCACCGAGATGGGTTCATTTAATGAGCTGGGAATCGGAGATGTGGGGCAGTGGGGTAGAGGTTAGATTCCAGTGTAATCCCTCAGTTCTAGTAGATGAATTTGGCTCAGGAAAATTTGTGTATTCCTGCCTTATACCAGTTCAGCTCTCTGATCCTATATGGTGCACTGCTACTCCAGAGATATGGAGCAGTTTCCTGCCTATTTTGTGAGACATAACTGTCTGGGGGATAATTCCAGGTAGGCTCTCAAATACAGTAACATAGTAACATAATGTAGTAACATAGTAGTTTTGGTTGATAGAAGACATTATGTCCATCAAATTCAACCTTTTAAAGGACCCTCTGTTCTCTAGATGTTAAATATCCTTTGAAATTTTTACTTTGATTCCACTTTGGGCTAAATTATGTTTATTGGTTGTACCTCTGGATGTTTTTATCCAATACATGCTTGTCCAAACTTAATTAAATTATTTATTGTGTTTGCTGACACCATATCTTCTGGAAGAGCGTTCCGCAATTTTACTGCCCTGACAATAAAAAAAAACCTTTCCTTTAAAGGGTTCTCTCTTCCAGCCTGAGTGCATGCCCCAGTATGTCATCAGCACTAATGGAACAAGAGTGACTGTTATTGGCAAAGGCCCTCCATTAGATTGGCTCTAATGGCTAATATGATATAGTGTAGGAGTTCCCTGACACAGCCCAAGAAGAGGCATCTGATAATATTACCACAGAAGAGGTGCCCAAAGATTAGCAGCAGGAGGGGTGACTAATAATATAGCTTTAGAAGAAACATCTGTCCTGTTGACCCCAGTTGTGGTATCTGATTTCTGGCTCAAGAAGTGTCCTACTGTAGGAGAATTGTTTATTCTGTTAACCCAGGTGGGGTACTGGATCCACATACTCCAAGGGGCATCTAGAGTTTACTCTGGCATTTCAGCCTCCTAAGGGAGGTATCCAGAGTCAAGGTCTCAGTTGGAATTCATAGAGCCACAGATACAGACTTTAACTTCTGTATGCACTTGTATTCTGCTTTTACAGAATTAAGTACCTGTGGACACTTCGGTCCATCGGTAGGTCAAATGAGTCCTCTGTTACCAGCCGGTTCAAGCTTATCCATACTTAATCCAGTTCCATTCTTTTTCCCAGTTCAGTCTCCTCTGTTTTTTTTTAATTGAGTAATTTTTTTTTATTGTTGTTATTCATTTCATACAGTACGACATAAACAAAATTAAACATATAGACACTTACTATACATAACATCTAAGGCTTGAATACCCATTTCTTTAAATATTTAAATATCCTGATGCAGGTAATCCCTCAGTAGCCAGCATTTATTACAAATACAAGAACATAGAAAAATACTTGCCTATATCTAATGCATGGAGTAGTATATTGTAATGACCCCAGGATCTTATTCCACTGTTCATTAGAAAGAGACCCCACATCTATTTCCCATTTTAATCTAAGTTTAGTAATTTGATTTGGAACTGGTATATCATTGATAAGTGCATATATTGTGGACATCTTGCCCCTCTGTACTAGGTTGAGTAACATTTTCTTAATGGCTGAATCTGAAATCATAGGGGGACCCTGCGGAAACTGTGCAGCCACTGCATGCCTTAACTGAAAGTAACGGTACAGGGCTGTATTGGGTACTCCGAAACTTTCCTTCAGTTGCTGAAAGGACCTAAACACACCGTCACTATATAACTGGTCTATTGATATCAGGCCCTGAGTAACCCATATATTGTCTTTCGATAATTTAACCATTTCGTTATATGCTCTATTGAACCATAACGGGGTTTCTCTATCTTGATCTGACCACTCATAAAATGTGTGAGCCAAACGCCAAACCATTAAAGCTTGGCGAAGCAAATGTGGCTAAATGTGGTTTTAGCTGATTCAAATATTTCTAGCCTGTAGCCAGTCCCATCCATAGTTCCAAATAGTCTTCCAGCTCCAGCCAGTTCAAGCTCTGGTTCTATCCTTTGGTCCAGTTCAGTCTTCTTTGGTTCTAGCCAATACAAATATCAAATAAATTCTGTCTCCATCTGTTGGTCCAAGCAAAGGACTTTGGCCGGCTTGTACCAAGAATGAACTACAGTTTGCCATCCCATTTTGCCTCCTTGCCAAACTGTCCAGAGTCCACTTTCTTTTTTAGGAGATGCAAGTATCTCAGGGCCTCAATCCAAGTTAAGGTATCAAGCATCTTACATCAATACTCAAGGTTCTCTGAGCCCAATCCAACTCCATAATCTCTTTGGAAGATCTACTAGTTTCAACCACTTCAAGTAAAATCATATACCCAATGACTGCGGAAAATTGTAATGCCATGCAGTGGGACATCAATTTGAGTACAGCTTTTTCAGCTTTGTACTTAAGTTCCTCTGAGCTTTCTTTGCTTATATCTGTTTGCCTGGATAAAGGACACCCATCTATCTACTCCAAAAATTGATTTCAGCCTAATATTTCAAAAGGGATTGTGATCTAGTTACTCACCAGAGTCATTTATATCAGTTGCAGATACAAGTGCTGCAGCTCCAGAGTCCCAATAGAGGATTACAGCCAGACAACTGCAGAGAGTATTTTTATTTATAGATCTGATATTCTTAAAGCTAATTCCATTTCAGCTTCAAAGTGTGCATGACATTTCAGATTTATATTCTAAGTTTTCATCTGGTGCTTCATCAGTTTTTGGCAGTCAGAGTCAAGATTTGGAGTGGCTAACCCACAATGAACAATGATCCTGCACTCCGGGATTTATGGTAATTAAAAAACATAGTCCAAAACCCTCAAAGTTTGAATCTTCCAAGAGCATTGGCAAATGTTCTTGGAAGATTGCAGCTAACCGAGCACCAGAGAGGCCACCCACCATTCAAAGGCCCCCACCACCTCTCCCCTGCAGTCGCTGTCCTTCGGTAACATGCAAGGGGATGTGTAACAAAGACACATTCTGCTCTGCAGGAGAAATAATTTATTAAAATAGAAATTGCATAAACATGTAATTCTTAAGTGAATTTACATACATAATTCATGAAAAATATATAAATGTAGTTATTGTGTAGTGGGGTCCCCGTTCTAGGCAGGTGGTATAAACTGATGTTTATAAATAAAGGTGATTAGCCTCTTTAGATGTTAATTGCTTAGTTCAAAGATGTTAAAAGTTAGTGTGCTTGACTAGTAGATGCTTGGTTAGTATGCTTGGTTGAAGGAAAAGCCCATTTGCGAGTATGCAGACATGCAGAATGTTAATAGTGATAGCTTGTTTGAAGTAAAGCAGTAGAATGCCAGCAAAGCACGTTGTTCTCACCCATTTAGGTGGACCATCACTGCCATGCAAGCAGTGCAGGAGCAATTCAGCTCACCCGGTTAATTCCCTGGTTTGGGGCTAGGATCCGTTCGGGTTGTTGGCAATAAGATTTTTACCGGCGTCAGGCACACTGTTGAAAGCTGTGTGTTGTGGCAGATGCCTGTGTAGTCACTGGTGGCAGAGTCCAGGTATAGCAAACCAGGAAATGTATGTAGCAGCAGCTCGCCAGAAGTGAATAGTGGGGACCTGCAGACAGTAGAATCTGTATGTACCACAGGTGGAAATTATGATGACGTGTTTTGACTCCCACAGAAAAATACATTCTCAAGACAGGCATAGTCAAATTGCTTAATCAACTAATCATATATAGCAAAACAAATAAAAAGTAAATGTGTCCAGTGTCTATTACGCTATACATTTATGCATAAAGTTGAAATCGCATTACTATAAAAAATGTATTAATCTATTTTTACTTTTATTTGTATTTTTATTATTATGAATAAAAGCTAATGAAGAATAAAGGCTCTAACACATGAAGGTTTAAATAAGAAATTAAAATGAATACATTTGTAACTACATTTGTGGGAAAGGCACATTATGTATAATTTGCAAAGAGGGAAAGAGACAAAAAATATAATATAAATTGAATTAAATTTAAAAAACAGATGTATCTATAATAGATTGATTCAGACAAATGACCTCACTGGTTCCAGTAGAGCAGGGGTGTCAAACTCAAATTCATCGGGGGCCGCATCAGCAGTTTGGTCACCCTCAAAGGGCCGGTTGTATCTGTAGGACTATGTGTCCACTCTTTATTATCATAAATGATTGTCACTGCATTCAATTATTACTGTTTTTTGTAATAATGTAAGTAATAACTAGCAGGGAGATTGGCTGAGGGCCTGGGACAGGGCACAGTGACGTGACGTCAGATCGCCCAGCAGGTGACCTAGGCCTCTGGGTTCGCAGGACTCTCGCTAGAGTTCTGGACTGGTGCTGACAGTGGGACAGATACTGATAATGACCCTGGACACAGGCAGCCGCACTGCAGATTTGTGGGCTCAGGCTGCGGCTGTGTGCTGCTGGCCTGGCTCTCTGCCTGCCCGGCCACGGACTCTGGACTGGACAGACTGGTCTGGACAACAAGAGACAACACAACTGTGCCCACCCCACTGCCGAACTTACAGTAAATATACTGAACCAACTGATGCCACTGCTGCGCAGCGCGGCACCATAGGCAGGAGGCAGCTCACTGCCGGGCTGGTGTCCAAGTCCGACAGGCAGCCGCAGCAGCATGCACGTCACGGTGTCACTGGCACTGCTGTCAGGCGGGCATGTGTCACACATGGCAGCGCCGTAGCCCCTGCCCGCAGAAGGAGACGGGGAGGAGTTGGGCACGTCACACAGTGACATTAACAAGTCTGTGTCCACTGTCCTGCCTCCCTCCTCCTCCCAGCGAGTGCCGCGGCGGAGTGACTGTGTCACCTGGCTTCCTCACGTTGTTAGGTATGTCTCTCAGTCTCGAGTCGTCATGTGAGTGTCACTGAATGTGATGTGACACTCACACTGTGATGGCTTCCCGCAGTAATGTAATCGGCGCCAGGCGGGGGTGGGTGGCGGCGGCTGCGCGGGCCACATGACGAGGTCTGGCGGGCCGGATTTATGTTAGACACCCGTGCAGTAGAGGCAACTGCAAATCCTAAATTGCATATTGATGTCATATGGATAGTTGGCTGTCTTCCCAACCCATATGGAAGGAGGCAATGACTCTATAGAACGATTGATTATATATAAATGAATTAATATTAGTACCAGTCATAATTAAAGGTGAACTCTAGGTACAAGGTACAATAAAAAAAGGAAAAATTAAATAATAATATTAATAATAATATTAATACAAATAATGTAATTACCAGTTATAAAGATCAATCTATACATGAAAAATCCAAAGCCTCAATTAGTCCATGAGGACTGAGTGCATCTAATTTAAAGATCCAGGAAGTCTCAGCCAGGAAGAGTTATCTGAGACGATCCCCACCCCTCTTGGTAGTGGGGATGTATTCAATGGCCTTGATAGAAAGGCCCTCCAGATCTCCTCCATGGATTAAAGAAAAGTGGTGGGGAATGCTGTGATTGGGATTTTTTTCAAGAATGTCCGTCCTATGTTCCCTAAAATGACAATTAATACTACAAGTCCTCCCAACGTACTGTAAATTACAAGCACACTGGAGGATATACAGTTGGAGCCCCTGTGAACTTTGTTCCTTAGGTCGTGGCTCACCATGGCTAGCTATGGCTATCCTATTGTTCTCAGCAGCAATAAAATACATAGAACAATACAGTTGGGGATTAGCATAGTAATCCTTTTACTCACTTAATCCAATTAACAGGCTAAATGAGGAGGGCTCCATCTGTCCATGCAGTAGGTTGTGTCGCAATTCATAAACTGTTTAATCGAGTAAGTAGTAGCTGTTGTAGCTGTTGAAATAATGACATTTATACTTTTTATTGGTCATAAATTTACAGGTAAGGCATATATTCTTATTACATCTATAACTACCAAGTGGTTTAGATGGGAGCTTATCTGTTGTACAATTTTGGCGTAGTCTTGAAATTTGTTTTTTGTGGATATTGAAGATCCAGGGTCTATAATGTTCACATAATGGAGGTAGTTACTAGTGCCTACTGGTTTTACAAAATTGGTTAACTCTACTATATTATTCTCAATGGAGAATACTACAGTATATACATAAAGTTAACTGAGTTTTAACTAAAAGTGTGAGGGAAAGTATGATTGAAATTATTAGTGTTAAGAAATCTAACAAAATCAAGTGCCAGGTCCTGTCCACCATTCCAAATATTAAAGAGGTCTTCTATGTAATGGCCATAGAGGACCAGATTTTCTTTATATGGGCCACCCCGATTAGATGTGCCTCAAGGTGACCCATATAGAGGTTTGCAAAACTAGGTGCAAATCTGGTCCCCATCGCTGTAAGTAAAGACTATCCTAAAAAAAAAATGAAATGGTTGTGTGTAAGTATGAAGATAATTGAATCAAGAATGACATTTTTCCTTTCTACAGATAGATCCCCATCAGAATCTAAGTAGTGTTGAATTGCCTTTACTCCTTCACCATGTTGAATATTTGTGTATAGCGCCTGGACACGAGGGTGAGAAAAGCCCACCCCTCTGTCCAGTGTAGTTCATACCTCTTATTAACAATATGTGTTGTGTCTTTTATGTGTGAAGGAAGTGCTGTGACAAAGTCCTGTAAATGAAAATCAACAAAATGTGACAAATTAGAGGTGAGAGTACCCACTCCCAAAATAATTGGTCTACCCGGGGGTGTTGTGAGATTTTGGTGAATTTTGGGTAAAAAATGGGAGTGACCGGATGATAAGTGAATAAAAATTGTGACTCATCTCTGGATATCGCATTCTCCATCACTGCTTTATCCAGCAGGTTTTTTCAATTCTGTCTGATAGAGGCCTGTAGGGTATAAAGACAGTTGTTCATAGTATTGTCATATAGTGTCATTAAATTGTCTGAGAGCTTCAGTTAAGTATGCTTATCTGTCCATAGGGACAACCCCCCCCTTTTATTTTCTTTTTTAACTACAATAGACGGGTCAGATTTTAATTGTTTCAATGCCTTATGTTCAGTTACACTTGAATTAAATCTGATTTTAGGAAATTGCATTTATTTCATTTTGTTATAAAAAACATTTATGGCTGGACTTTTTTGTTCAAATGGAAAGAAGTTTGACTTCTTTTTAAAAAGATGCTTAATTGTACTGGTAGATTGAGTGTTAATAGCGAAAATTTCTAGTTCAGATGTATTATTTTCCCTAGATAATGATTCCAAATCTTGTCGGATTGGGATATCATTGTCATCCAAAATAATTGGGTGACAGTTTACATCTAGTTGTTTTTGTTTTAGGGCTTTAGTTGCGAAATATCGCTTTCTGCACAGGTCTCTCGTGAATTTATTAAGATCAGTAAAGAAATAAAAAAATGTTGGGTTCCTGTTGAGACCTTTACACAAACAAGTCTTTTGGGCATCTGTGAGTTGATGGGACGTCAAATTAAATATACCTTTATCGTCTAAGTTTGGCTTTTCTGTGATCTCTTTCTACCTCATCTCCCCCTCCTTCTCTAGATCTTTTTGGAGTGTAATGATTAAGATTGACATAGGGGTTGTGATTGTTCCCGGCTTTGGATTGAAAAATCTGATTGGGTTCAACCCATTGCTCAGTTCCCGAATGGTTGGGGAGTTCTTTTTTTCCCGCCTATTTTGAGAGTTGGAACGAATGGGTCTAAAATTATAAATCTCCATATAATTTAGTTCTATCTGTTGAATGATGGTATGATGGTTTTCTCTGTCTATATTTAGAGTGTATAACATTATTATTTGACCTATTGGGTGTAGTATCTCTATGGGAGGCATATGTAGATTTATGGTAAGTTCTTATTAACCCTTTTTGGTAATTGTTTTGGTCTCCCATTTACGTTTTTTTTGTTGGTAATCATATCCTTTTGGAATCTCTCCACTCTAGTATTTATTTGTTCATCTCTTTCTTTGAACAATATACTATCTTTAAAGGGTAGTAGCTCATCCTTTACCTTCTCTATTTTTTCTATAGTTTTAGACACACAGTCTTCCTTATATGGCACCAGAAGTTGCATTAATGTCAAGGAGCAATTGTCCAGTGCTTCATTCCATTTTACCAATAATTCAGGGTTATTAATAACTAATAAATGTTTAACCCCTTCACGACATTTGACGTATATATACGTCATGGTCGGGAAGTACTTCCCGACACATGACGTATATATACGTCATGACTTCTAACTGTCACTGCGTCTAGAGACGCAGTGACAGTTAGGTGATGTCTGCTGTCCCTGACAGCAGACATCCCCCCTCGCCGCCCAGGGGGGGCAGGGGTGCCCCCCCCCGGTCGGCGATCGCTGTGATTGGCTGTTCAAATCTGAACAGCCATTCACAGCGTTTCCTGTGTTACCGGCGGCTAAGCCGCTCGGTAACACAGGGATCGGTGGTGATCGGTGCTGTCAAGTACAGCACCGATCACCACCGATGTGCAGCCCCCCCCTCGCACCCGCCGGGCACTCACCCGGCAGCAGCAGCAGCTCCCCCGGCTCCCCCGGAGCGTCTGGAGCGCACGCAGCGCTGCCCTCCTCCCCCCTCCCCCCCGCAGCAGCAGCAGCAGCATCAAGCTGCAGAAAAAGTTAAAAAATATATGCACTGAAAAAATATATATATATATATATATATATATATATATATATACACACACACATATATATATATATATATATATATATGTGTGTGTATATATATGTATATATATATATATATATATATATATATATACACACATATATATATATATATATATATATGTGTGTGTGTGTGTGTGTATACCGCACCGATTAGCACCGATCGCCAGGCCCCCCCCCCTCCCACCCGGCAGCCCCCCTCCCTCCCACCCACCCGGCTGCCGCAGCGCCAGCACCCCTCCCACCCCCCCGCCAGCCGCAGCGCCAGCCCCCCTCCCAAAGCTGGTGACTAAAATGGGGTCACTTGTGGGGGGGTTCCACTGTATTGGTGCTTCGGGGGTCTTGCTAATGCGACATAGCACCCACCATTCATTCCACCACCAAAAATCACTCCTTCCCTTCTGAGTCCTGCCATGCACCCAACTGGTATTTTTTGGTCACACGTGAGGCATTGCCGTACTCGGGAGAAATTGGGGCACAGATTTTGGGGTGCTTTGTCTCCTTCATTCCTTGTGAAAATAAAAAATTTTGAGCCAGAACTGCATTTTTCTGTAAAAAATTACATTTTTTTTACACAAAAATGCAGATCTGGCTCAAAATTTATCATTTTCACAAGGAATGAAGGAGACAAAGCACCCCAAAATCTGTGCCCCAATTTCTCCCGAGTACGGCAATGCCTCATGTGTGACCAAAAATACCAGTTGGGTGCATGGCAGGACTCAGAAGGGAAGGAGTGATTTTTGGATTTTGCAGCACAGATTCTGGTTGAATGACCCCCGAAACACCCATACAGTGGAACCCCCCCACAAGTGACCCCATTTTGCAAACTACACCCTTCAGGGAATTCATCAAGGGGTATAGTGTACATTTCAAACCCCCCGGGGTTTCACCAATTTTGATACAACTGAGCTGTGAAAATGAAAAATTATTTTTTTTTTTCATTTTCACTGCCCAGTTGTACCACAATTGGTGAAACCCCTGGGGGTTTGAAATGTACACTATACCCCTAGATGAATTCCCTGAAGGGTGTAGTTTGCAAAATGGGGTCACTTGTGGGGGGGTACCTAACTTTTAGCATCTTATGGTGCCTAGAAACCTACATTGTGCCTAAAAAATAATCTCATAAAAAGGAGGCTCCAAAATCAAGTAGGTGCTCCTTCTATTATGAAGCCTGTGGTTTGGTCACCGTGCACACTAGGGCCACATATAGGATATTTATGAAAACCAAAGAATTGGGGGAATCAATTTTTAGTCACATTTCTCTAGTAAAATCTGCTGTGTTCCTTAGAAAAATGTATTAAAATTGCAAATCTGCAAAAAAAATGAAATTTTGAAATTTCACCTACACTTTGTTTTAATTCCTGTGAAACACCTAAAGGGTTAACAAACTTCCAAAATGCTGTTTTGAATACTGTGAGGGGTGCAGTTTTTGAAATGGCATCATTTATGGGGGTGTCTCACATACAAGTCACTCAAAGTCACATCATAACTGACCTGGTCCCTAAAAAAATCAGAGTTTGAAATTTTCTTGAAAATTTGAGAATTTGCTATTCATATTTGAAGCCTCCTAGTGTCCAAAAAAATGAAAAGGAGGTTGAAATAATGATGGCAACATAAAGTAGACATATGGTCTTTGTTAGTTATTAACTATTTTGAGTGGTATGTTTATTTGTCTCACAAGCAGAAAATGTGACATTTTGCAAATCGCAAAATTTTCCATTTTTTCACGACATTTTGGTATTTTTCACAAAAAAACACAGACTGTATCGACGAAAATTTACCACTAACTTGAAGTACAATGTGTCACGAGAAAACAATCTCAAAATCACTGGGATAAGTAAAAGCAAAAAAAAGTTATCCCCACTTAAGTGATACATGCCAGATTTGAAAAAAAGGGCTCTGTCAGGAAGGCAAAAACTGGCTCTGTCATGAAGGGGTTAAGAAATCCAAAATAGTATTATATTGTAGGGATAGACAAATTTATTCAACAATAGGGTAATGCAAAAATTTAGAAAAAAACAGGTTGGGCGAACATTTAAAGAACATTAAAAAAGGTCTAATAAACCATTCCTTATCCAACCATTTTAAGGAAAAACACAACTGCTCAGTGAAATAAATCACCAATTTCATGGCCATAGAATTGGTGAAAAATACTTGGCGCAATAGAAATAAAGAAGCCATGCTGGCTCGGGCAGAAAATTCAAATAAAGACATAGTACATGGCACATCTTGGAAGCAGAGTAGCACTGCAAGGGCAGTCAGGGTGGCAGTTTAGTAAACTACCCCCAAAAACACAGCAATGCTCCTAAGAGCAAAAAATACAAAGAGGTGCAAGATGAAATTTTCCTTGGAATTCACTCTTCACTCTTCCTTTATTCACTCTTATGTTGTATACAGGACATGCACAGTTTAACAAACCAATCTCTTAACCCCATCCTCTTCTTCACACACAATTAATTAGTGTTCGCTGGAATCAACCAATACAGGACTGTGTGTTAGGAGGACGTAATTGCTGGTGAAGGAGGTTCTGTTGGTGGAATTTAAAATTAATTAATTTGAATGAATATCATCTTCTCCACAATTAATTAATTTTAATGAATATCTTCTTCTCCACTTTTTGTGGAAGAATCCTCCTACTCAGATCGCTAACAAGGTTTTCAGCTGCACTGAAGACTCTCTTAGAATATACACTGGAGGGTGGGCAACTTAAATAATGCAAAGCCAGTTTGTGCAAGGGCCGCAATATTGCTTTTTTTCTTGCCAATAACACAATGGACAGCCTGACATGCCTATTTGGATGCTATCACCAAAGTAATTATCTGCAATTCTTTCAATGGTATAGCATCATAGGCAGTAGCAGTAGATATGTAATTATGGTAGGAATCCCATTCAGTCCGGCCCAGATGTCAAATAAATTTCCGGATTGAATAGCAGTGGATCTCTTAGGAAAATTTAGTTTTTTCCTCACAACCCCATTGGAAGAAACTGAAGGAGGAGATGTATGCATGCCACGTTCTGCTTCAGCTGGCAATTTTCGGACCAAGAGGTCTTTGTTACCAACGGGCAAAAATCTGCAGAGGTGCAAAGACACAATGTAAGAATTAAACCTAGGATCAAGGATAGTCGCCAAAATAAAATGATCTATTTTTAAGAGATCGACAAACCTTGAATCCTTGCAAAGCAAATTAAGGGCTAGATCTATTAGTCATACAAATTTAGGGGATTCGCTCTGTTTCAACTCCTCCTTCAATTTCTCCATTTGCTTTTGCAAAAGGCCTATCAAGGGAATGACCTGACTCAAGCTGGCAGTGTCAGAACTAACTTCACGTGTGACAACCTCGAAGGGCATAAGGATCTTATATAACAGGGACATTATTCTTCACTGGGCTTGACTACAGTGCATTCCCGTTCCTCTCCCTATGTCATAGGTCTAGCTTTGGATGGCCTTTTGCTGCTCTTCCATCCGATTAAGCATATAGAGGGTTCCTCCTTGTGACCAGCTCTTTCTTCAGCTCAAGGAAAGGTAAAGCTCACGTAGTTTGCACTAACATGGGCTTCCAAGGGGCGCAGTTGTGTTAGCACAATAATAGACAATAATTTCAATAAAAATTGATTTTTTATTTTAAAAAGGAAATAACAATATCCAAATACGAAGTGCACTTCAATGATAAAACAGCATATATATATAGTTACCAGTCCCGCATATGTAATCGAGAAAACTTCTGTCTTGGGAACTCTGAGGAAGCCGCTGACTTTGATCCAGGTGGAGAAACGCATTTTGTTGCTGTGCCACAGTACCTGCATCCAGTGATTGCTGTAAAGATTGCCGGAAAAAGCCACCCAGCAGAAAACGGCCATTGATAAATCTGAGGAACCGTCTCCCTCCCCCTATACATCAGGGGAGCACCTCCATTGAATTAGAGGTTGGACTGTCCATCACAGGAGCCCAGAGTTCCCAAGACAGCAGTTTTCTCGATTACATATGCGGGACTGGTAACTATATATATGCTGCAGATGCCTGTATATCAATACCAATTGATGGATGCCTGATTAATTTAAGCCTCATACCAGATATATCAAACCAATTGAATTAGCCTCTGTTTGTTATATGTTGTATGTCTTGTATTGTCTTGTTTTATCATTGAAGTGCACTTCGTATTTGGATATTGTTGTTTCCTTTTTAAAATAAAAAATCTATTTTTATTGAAATCATTGTCTATTATTGTGCTAACACAACTGCGCCCCTTGGAAGCCCATGTTAGTGCAAACTACGTGAGCTTTACCTTTCCTTGTTCTGCTTGAGGTACACAACCTCTAACAAGGGGCTGCAAAAGTGTATAGCAACAAGGGATCTTAGATACATATCACCAGCGCTTCTAATAGCCTTTGGGCTAACTGTTGGTTTTTTCTTGCTTCAGCTGATAGCAGGGCAAATTTAAAATTTCATGCAAGTGCTGCAATCTCCTGCATGCACTTGCAGACTGTCCACAAATTTTCCGGACAACTGCCAACATATTTTGAATACCCCTGTCATTTTTCGAGAAATGTTGCACCACCAAATGTATTGTGTGATCAAAACATGGGACATGTTGGAATTTGCCCAGATGTAATGCTCTCACAATATTGGTGGGATTGTCGGATTTCAAAAATCCCGAGGAGATTCCAAGTGGGTTAAACCATTGCGCGATGACTTCCCATAGTTTTTCAAGGAGTTTTTCAGTGGTATGCCTCTTACTAAAACCGGTGAAACACAAAGTAGCCTGCCTCTGAATGACCATGGGAAATTATGTTACTTCTGTTGCTGTTGGTGCTGCTGAAGGTAATACATCTACCCAGTGGGCAGTCACAGTTATGTAGTCTTTAGTTTGCAGTCATGTAGTCTTTAGTTTGCCCTGTTCTGCTTGTCCACATATCCGTGGTTAAGTGGACAGTTGGTACAGTGGCATTTTTTAGGACACTAGCAAAGCTTTTTTTAATGTCCATGTACAGTCTTGGTATTGCCTTCCTGCTGAAGTGGAACCTAGATGGAATTTGGTAACAGGGGCCAATGCACCCTGTACACGGCCCCTGTCATGCTGGACACAGCCCCTGTCACGCTGGACACAGATCCTGTCACGCTGGACACAGATCCTGTCACGCTGGACACAGCCCCTGTCACATTGGACACAGCCCCTGTCACGCTGGACACAGCCCCTGTCATGCTGGACACAGCCCCTGTCACGCTGGACACAACCCCTGTCACACTGGACACAGCCCCTGGCACACTGGACACAGCCCCTGTCACACTGGACACAGCGCCTCTCACGCTGGACACAGCTCCTGTCACATTGGGCACAGGCCCTGTCACACTGAACACAGCCTTTTGTAAACTGGCCACTGCAGCACCTGTACACTGGACTTGAGTACAGCAGCCCCTGCAGCCCTTAATCAACACAGCAGCACCAAACAAATAAAATATTATTAGCACTGAAGTTTAGCACAGCACAACCACCCTCTAACCTCTCCTATGCTGGAGTGAAGATGGCAGCAGGCGTGTGTGTCTATTATAAAATCCAGAACACGCAAGAACCGACAGCGCGATGATGACGTTTTGCCTCGTTTTCGTCTGGAAAGAGGCGGCAACTCCCGAGTCAGCTCGGATCCCTCCTCGGATACCATTGCTCGGGTAGGTTTGGATCTCAGAGATCTCAGAGATCCAGACCTGTTCATCCCTATAAAAAATGTATTAATCTATTTTTACTTTTATTTGTATTTTTATTATTATTATATCAATTTTAATTTGTTAGACCTAATATATAGGTAGCAGGACATAAAAAGAAGCAAAAATAAGAAGAGAGGAATAAAGGCTCTAACACATGAAGGTTTAAATGAGAAATTTAAATGAATACATTTGTAACCACATTATGTATAATATGCTAGGAGAGAAAGAGACACAAAATATAACATAAATTGAATGAAATTAAAAAACAGATGTATCTAAAATAGATTCATTCAGGCAAATTACCTTACTGGTTCCTGAGGGGGTGAGGAAAGAGGCAACTGCAAATCCTATATGGCATATAAATGTCATATGGATAGTTGGCTGTCTCGCCAACCCATATGGAATTAAGGCAATGACTCTATAAAACGGTTGACTATATAAATTAAATAATATTAGTACCAGTCATAATTAAAGGTGAACTCTAGGTACAAGGACAATATAAAAAAGGAAAAATTAAATAATAATAGTAAATAAATTAATTACCAGTTATAAAGATCAATCTATACATGAAAAATCCAAAGCCTCATTTAGTCCTTGAGGACTGAGTGCATCTAATTTAAAGATCCAGGAAGTCTCAGCCAGGAAGAGTTTTCTGAAACGATCTCCACCCCTATTGGTAGTGGGGATATATTCAATGGCCTTGATAGAATGGCCCTCCAGATCTCCTCCATGGATTAAAGAAAACTGTTTAATCGGGTAAGCTTTATTGGTAGCTGTTGAAATAATGACATTCTTTTTATTGGACATAAATTTACAGGTAAGGCATATATTCTTATTACATCTATAACTACTAAGTGGTTAAGACAGGAGCCGTGTCGAACCTGTGGTCCCTGGTATAGAGGGTAATAGGTTTGGTGCTAGAATAGTTCTAAGGTTCTTGTTCTTTTAAAATATAATTTTTGTTTTTTCAAGGCATCCCTGTAACACTTTGTCAGTTTATAAGACCCACCCAGAATGGGGACCCCACTGCACTTATTATTACTAATCTGGATGCTATATTTCTTTATCTTTCATGAATTATGTATGTAAATTAATTTATGAATTATATTTTTATGTATTTTCTTTTTTAATGAATGAATGTACAGTATGTATGTTTCCGTATGAAATAGATTTTTTTAACATAGAGTACAGGGTTCGCAAAAACGCGCTATAGCGCGTATTTTACCCTAAACCAGTCCCTGGGGACTCAGTTTTTAAAACTAAAGGGGTCCCCGAGGACGCGCTGTGCTGAACCTGTGAGCCGACGCTGTGTCTGGCTGTCACTGCGTCTCTTGTGATGCTGCAGTGTGGGCTGAAGAACCTCGCCCACTAACCTCCCACTCTGGAAGCGAGGAGCCGAGCACCTCAGGCCAGAGTGCCCCTCCCATACTGTGACATCAGAGTGTGGGCAGAAGTCGCCGCTTCCTTCTGGCTGTCCGTAGACGTAGCGCGTACAGCAGCGTCCCGGGGCTGTGTCAGTGACACAGACAGAGGGAGAGCACGGAGACGAGTAACTGCTGCACAGCACCGCATTAGAAGTGGTGCTATCAGGTTACCCCCATAATACTTCATGTGTCATTCTATATGGGGAGGCGGAGGTGTAATGGGGCTATGGCAGACCTTGGACTAATTTGGGCCTCGGAATGGGGTTATGGGAGATCTTAGGGTAATGTGCCCTGTTTAATGGGACTATGGCAGATGTGTGCTGGGGCTATAGCAGACCATGGGGTATCTTGTGCTGTGTAGTGGGGCTATAACATACGGCAGGATAATGAGGGCTGTGTAATGAGTCTATGGAAGACTGCAGGGTAACATGGGCAGGCTAATGAGGTTTTGGTAAAATGAAGGGTAACTTGGGTAGTATAATGGGGCTATGGCAGACCTCAGGGTAATTTGGGCTGTGTTACGGGAGTATGGCAGACCTCAGGGTAATTTGGGCTGTGTTATGGGAGTATGGCAGACCTCAGGGTAATTTGGGCTGTGTTATGGGAGTATGGCAGACTTCAGGGTAATTTGGGCTGTGTTATGGGAGTATGGCAGACCTCAGGGTAATTTGGGCTGTGTTATGGGAGTATTGCAGACCTCAGGGTATTGTGGGCTGCATTTTGGGGCTATGATAGAGCTTGTTCCAATGTGGGCTTTGTAATGGGGCTATGGCAGACGTCGGGGTAATGTGGGCTGTAGAGTAGGACTATGGTAGACCACGGGGTACCGTATAATATGTAGTGGGGTGTACCGCTGTGTAACGGGCTTTGGAAGACTGCAGGGTAACATGGACTGTATAATGGGGCCCTGGCAGACCATAGAGTATTTTGGGCTGTGTAATGGGTCTATAGCCGACCTGACGTTAATGTGGGCTGTTTACTGGGGTTATGTCAGACCTCAGGGTAGTGGGGGCTATGTAATGGGGCTATGGAAGACCTCAGGCTAAAATGGGCTGTGTAGTGGGACTATGGCAGACCACCAGGTACCATGTGTTGTATAGTGGGGCTATGGAAGACTGCTGTGTAATGGGGCTATGGCAGACAATTGGGCAATGTATGTTATATATGCTGGGAGCGTAAAGGGCTTGTCCTACTGTATGTAACCTGCTGTGTGCTTATGCTTTTCTAGTACTTTTGTGTTGAGAGAGAACTGAAGGTGTATAATGAAGCTTTCTGTACTACAGCTGTGTGGATTGATATGGACATTATTTGGACATTATTTCATTCATTTTATTTCTGATTCTGTGTTGTGTTTGTGTGTGCTTGTGACTTGTTTAGTTTTCAGGTTTATATAGTTTCTAGTATATATGTATCTTTATGCGAGTGGGCCAATTGATACCCCCCCCCCCCCCCCCCCCCCGACTAACATGTGCCATGCTGGGGAGAGGAGGATTTATTCCGTTGGGACCCAGAAAAGGTCAGGTAGGACCCCAATTTTTAGAAGTGAAGGGTCCCCGGGACCCACTTTTTTGGGTGGTTTTCGCGAACACTGGAGTATTTAATAATCTATTAAAGTGTCCAGTGTCTTCGTGATCCTCATGGAACTGATTATTTAATTACTAATTGATCTATCAAAAGTCATTAAATATATAGCCAGCAGCGTATGATATACACTGCTTCTTATATGAAGATCATATATTAGACATGCTACATTTACCGCATGTACCAGCGAACTAGGTTTTGGTTGAAAGCCCACTCCAAAAAATCTAAGCAGTGTGACAGAAAGCTTTTGTTCTTCATTGAGCAACTTTTTTAAGGCCATTCTCGCTTCCACCAACGGAAGGTATAAGTTACTGACGATTTTTCTGTTGGCAATCTTTTTTAACCGTTTTTAACATAATTCTTTTTAAATGTATGTGTTGTATTCATTTAAATCGAATGTACTTGTTAGGTGATTTGATGGCGTATTAACTTTTATTTGTAAGTTAACCCTAGTTTCACAGTTCAAATCATGTTTTTAATCCCGTGTTTAATTTTACTGTCTTTTTGTTGGAAAAGATGAGCAAACTCCCAATGCACACTTGGTCAGACATGTTTCTTAATAAATTTACCACTTACTGTAATATAAAATGTATTTTATTCCAGGTCTCAGTACACATAATGTTTTTCTCATGTAAGAAAATGTATATTAATTTTATAGTTTGATTTTGTTTGCACAACCTTTTTTCTTGCCTTTTATTTTAATTTTAATTGAGTTTAATTTATCAACAGTTTTGATTAAGAAAAGTTTTTTTCACCGCGCTGAAAAAGGGAAAAGCAGCTCAATATTCTGTTACAAGTGAAATAAAAATTGGAGGGATGAGCGCTATTGAAAAGGGATACAATAAGAAAAGGATAGAGAAATAAGAAGTATGAAAAAAATAAAACTTTGGTTAATATAGCGTTTACAGCTCTTCTGAGCTTATTTGAATGTCCGTGGTGCGTGCTAGACTACCTTTCCCTACCTCTTGAACCAAGGAGCGGGTTTGTCGGGTTGGAAATTGGCGTGCTGCGGCTGGTGGAAATGCCGCACGTCTCTTCTCCTCCTCCATCTACCCGAGCGGTACACTTGGTGCGGTGGGTGCAGCTTCGGCTCCGATGGTATGGAGCTTTCTTCCAGGGGTGGGGGGTGCACACAGAGGGACCACGGATGAGCCTCTTCAACGCGTTTCGTGCTTGAAAGCACATTTTTAAGAATGGCTTGTTTGGGTTCAGTTTTGATTAACCATTAATCTTCTATTGTTTACACCTGGACTAGCGTAGATTGTTTACATTCTGACAGAACCTTTTTATTAGTGCACATCTCTAGAAAGTGGGAATTGCATCCTGAATAAATACTGATTCTGTACAGAATATATCTTTATTTTAACTGAGCATAGACAGCACATTCCACTAGAAATACCAACTGGGCTTAGAAAAACCATTTATCGGATTCATCTATATGCATGGAGCGGTCAGTAGACTTTTGATTTTTAAAGCTATGACCTTTTATGTGAATTAAGAGACTCCTACATGGACCCAACTTTTGAATAAAAAGAGTCTGAGTGACAGTGTACCTTTAGAATTCTTTGCAAGGACCTATTAAATCATCCTAGTGTGGAGATACTCCGCTTGTGAAAGCCATTGAAAGTAACATTTGTGTTTCCTGCGAACCCCTGATGAAGTCCCATGTGGGGATGAAACGCATTGGGAACGCTTGCATGCTACTATGAATTATCTGAACCTTTTAACGGTCTGGAACAACCACTAACATTGTGTGGAAAAAGAGACTTTTATTAAACGTTTGAAATTTATGGACTTTACTTTGCTTGTTTTGAAAATTATCATAAGGCTTTACTGATCTAATTGCTAAAGTCACTATAAAGGGCGCCATCTTAATATTGCTATCCATAAATGTATGTATGTTAAAGTAATTAGAAGTATTATCCTGATTACTGCTGCATTACTTTTGATACCTTCATTTATTTTTGGTTGTCAAAAAAAAAAGAGTTCTGTACCTCATAAATCATGATATTTTGGTTTGTCTTCATTTTCTAAGGTGATCACTATAACAGTAGTTTTCTTAGTTTCAATTGTTTATATGTCCTGTCGGTGCCATATAGAACCATGGAGGTTTATAACCGTACCAGCAAAATTGTGAAATAGAATTTAGTTTTTTTAATTTTTTAAATTTAACTGTAATGTATATAGCAGTGTTGAAACCATATACCAGTGATATCAGTAATAATAGCTACTCACACCTCTAAAGAGCTATGTTCTAAATGTCTATGCAGAATTGTAATACTCAGTGCCATTTTTTAGCAGGAACCAACAGGAACTCAGCTGAAATATGACATCATCAGGAAATGGGTTCCTGAGATTGTTCTGGACTAAAATGTATTTTCTTTTGCCTTTGTTTCTAAATACAAATGATTCATCTCTCTCTCTCTCTCTCTCTCTCTCTCTCTCTCTCTCTCTTTCTCTCTCTCCCTCCCTCCCTGTAGTTCCTGGACCTTCTCTCTCTGTCTCTGTCTCTCTCTCTCTCTCTCCCTCCCTCCCTGTAGTTCCTGGACCTATTTTTCCAGTACTGGTAATACTTAATAGAGAATAGAGTGGTTTCTGAATGCACATTAGCACACCCAGCAGCCATCTTAGTAAAGGTGCCTGGACAGCTTCCTTGTAAGGAGATTGAAGCACACTTCTCTCCAACATTAGTATGGTGGCAAAATCACTTTAATATTTGTTGTTAACTGTATGTTCAACTAATCTGCAATCTAAAGAATATGGAACTATCAACTTATAGAATGCCAAAATTATTTTTTTTATTATATTTAAGGACATCTTTAATATATTTATAGATAGATGCTTTAATATATTTATACAGTAGATATATACAGATGTAGCCACCTCATATGGCTACATTGTGCCACATGTGTGACATGTGTGGCACAATGTGCATGCACACTGTCTTATGCATGTATTGTAGTCCCACTAGTGGCCCACTACCGATGTAGCAATGGTGACCATAGATAGAGTGGGGTTAAAGTTCTTGTTACCTGAAAATTAATATGTTGGTTAGGATCACTTAGTTATTCCAATATTTCTTTTTTTCCTAGGCCTCATAGTCCTTGCAGCCATCACCCCTGAGTCATCCCTGGATTCTGGTCATGAAACAAACTCCTCACAATTGACTGATGCATCACATATGGTTACCACTATGAAACAAAATCGCAACACTGCTTACTTCCTTGCCCACCACCTCAACAAGGAAAGTCGACTTGCACGGAAGGAGCTCCCATTTAGAATTCAGACCTGCGCAGCTCAGGCTGTAATCACTTCTCCTTATTCACTGGGTCACATGGAAACTAGCCCTGTATTAAAACCTGTTTTTTTACAACAACATATAATAGGAGCAGGATTGCAACAAATGTCAACAGAAGCTTCTTTAAACCCACTATTTAATTTAAACAATGGAAAATCAAGACTTAAATCTCCTGAAAAATCCAAGGAAGAACTTAGCTTTACAAATCCTCAAGTTAGCTCAAAGATCGCAATGAGCCTTCCAAAGAAGAAGTCTAGCCCAAATCTAGCTCCCACTGTAGAATCTTCAGAAAATATCTTGTCATCTTCAACTGAAAAGTCTATCAGTAAAAGTGCTAAAAAACAGAGGGATAAAGATAGTAAAGATGATAAAACCTCTCCAGATATCACATGCAGTTACCAGTTGTCACAAAGAGAGACCTCAACAGACATTTTGGGTGAAAGTAGGCATGAGGGTCATGATGTTCTTCAATTATCCCCAACAGATGATGAGAGACTCCATGCCAAAGCTTGTTCTACCAAAAGTTTGGAAGAGCAGCACAAAAGCCACACAATTGCAGAAAATAAAGGGATTGATAAATCTGTTGTAGATGATTTAGGTTCCCCAAACCATACCAAAAGAAACAAAGACACAAATGAGCATAGTCAAAAACCAGACACAATAGCCTCAGTTCCTAACAGCATTATGATAACTAGAAACAATGCACAATTAACAATTAAATCAGACATAGACATAACTACACATGTTTCTGAAAAAGTGGCTACTCCAAATAAACTTGATGAATGTGATGCCCCTGCAAAACCAAGAGCAAGAGCTCCTTTCAAGTTACGAAAACTGTTTTCTGCCACATTCCCCACACGAATGAAACGTGAAACTGATGAGCGTCAAGCACAGCTGCGCAAGGTTAAACAGTATGAGATGGAGTTTCTTGAAGAACTGCTGAGGCCACAGGGTAAATTAGGTTCTCAGCGACAAGAACTCACTTGCCCACTAGTACCTGGACGCTGTTCATGTCAGGTACGTAGTAGTCCTGTACAAAAAGTGCCAGGTATGTCCAGAGAACAGAGACGCAGTTGTGATTGCAAACGCATTACTAGAGGCATACAGGTCCAATTAAACCCTCCTCTGGAATCTGAACAAAGAAACAGAACATTATTTCACAACAAAGGTCATATGGGAATTCGACTTGTACGTTCCTCCAGTCTTGAGTCCAGGGGTACAGAAAAAATAACTTCATGTCTAACCTCTTGTGCAGCACATGATAAAAGCACTCTTCAATACACAAAAATGACACAAAAATACAATGTCAATGAGGAAAAAAAAAAAGAAGTGCCCTACAACCCACCTCCTACTAAGTCGCAGAAGAAAGAAAGTGAGCCCATTGTAGAGAAAAACAAAACACAAGATATATCAGGAATCAGGGATGATAAAAAATCTCCACTTATTACCCCACAGCAAGAAGAGGTTTTTACTGTCCAGACCAAATTGTCTGAAGAAGCAGTTTCAGGGGAGAAATGTTGTTCTATTCGTCACTGCTTTAACTGTCGAAGATGTTCATCCGGTGATGAGAACAGTGACAGAGATGAATTATCTTACTCCATTCCTATGCAGGTACTTCCAGGAATCAGAATTAATCCAGAAGCAACACCCATTTTAAGCCAGACCCTTCAAGTACTAGATGCCACTGTGTGTAGTGGACCTAAAGATAATCAAACACAGGAAATTGATCTTCGTACTGCTACTTTTGAAGGCAGCCTTGCCAAGGTAAATGCTTTACGTGGGCATTCCTATTCTCTTCCTGATGGTTTCATATCTGTGCAACTTGCCACCAATGAACTACTTACTGTGCTACGCCAATGTCTGGTCAGCACTGAGGTTGGAGTGCCAAAGCTAGATGGAGTACATCTTGCTCAATGCAAACAAGAACTAACATTGCGCTTTAAAGAGTTCCGTGCATCCTGCAGGAGAATGGCTGGAGTAGATAAGAATCCAGAGCATATGCTGACTGCAGTAACTTGCAGTTTTAAGGTTCTCTGTGGCCTAATTGAGACTTTTGTAAAACTGGTGTTTGTGATCCCTTCAGAAAGTCAACGGCAGGAACTGTTATGCAAGGTAGAAGAGGTGGTGAGAAATTACACATTCTTGCTCAGAGCAGCAGAAGAATCCAGTGCTCGGACAATTGGACAAAGTCAGACTGTAGTGGGACAGTTAGCTAAGCAGTCTGCCACAGTGGCAACAGCAGTTAGCACTTTCTCCCGTTCTATTAAAACCCTTATGAGCAAGTAATGTTTGAATATACGATTACATTGTTAATTATGTTTTGAGCTTTTGTGATGGAACACAAAAATGAGTTCCCATTTGAATAGTACCAGCCTTAACTTGGAAATGGGAATCTAATCAACAATAGTAATAGATTGTTATGGTTATTAAGTTAGATGTATTTTATCTGTACATAACATACTGTACAGTATATTGGAGCAGGAACTTTAAGCTTACTTATGACTGTATGATAATATGCTATATCTAGCTGCCATACATCTATTTAGCAAACAGAATTGTGTTTGTGCATAACTACAGTACCTTTCCCACTGTGACATGCTTTACTCCTAAATTATCCTTTCAAAAAGTTACATTAAGAAAATTCCACAATCTGAAAAAGGGATGATGGGAGTTTGCGTAATTTCCCTTCTTGACTGAAACAGGATTTTACACTATATTGGGAGCATCAGCACACAGTAGGGCAACAATCAGTATGAAAAGACATTAAGAAATAAATGCTTCTACGTTTCTATGCATTCAAAATAATCTTAGCATCACAGGTCTGACTTTTCATTGGAATACAAAATAATATTTAGTGTTCGTCTTTACCTACTGTACCTTATATTCCTCAGTGTGTAGTATATCAAATAATACAGCAGCTGGAATATTTCTTTCACTCAGATCATGAAAATGTTTTTGGTATGGCAACATAATAAAATTGGTTTGTGATCAAATTCAGTATAGTTTCACATCCTAAGTGAAAAGTTTACAGTTATGGCAAACTATGTGTTCCTTTGCAATCAAAAACTACAAAATACATGGGTGTGCAATAGATTTCATTCTGTAAAATTATACCTACAGCACTAGCACATAAAGTTTTTGTCAATGCTCTCCTAAAAACAATGTAAAATATTTTTGGTCTCATACTGTATGGAAATCAGTATGGTGGAAAGTGTCAATTAAATTTATTTTCTACAATCTTTTCACTCATTCCATTTTTAGGTGAAATGCTTTTATTTATAACCTGAACACTAGTGTGTTTCATTTTGTCTTAAACAAATGAATTATAGTAAGGGATCAATGGGGCTCAACTGTACTTGTTACAATGGTACATTTGAATGCATAACTGATTATGGGTTCAGGGTTGGCAGTAGAGGCTGAGCCTCACTTGTCATACCCCAGTATAACCCAATTTACCTATAAAAAATCATTAGAATCATAAAAACATATTAAGAACATATTAATAACATGTTTGTGTTCTTCATATATTCTGTGTATTATGCTAATCATTTATATTATTCTAATTCTTTTATAGACAATTGTGACAAGGATCACAAACTCAGATGACAACTTTGTTGTTTATTCTCAACAGCATTTTACAGCATAGAAGGTTTTAAATTCAAATGCAGTTGGTACCACAGACAGACACTCTTAAAAGGCTCCAATGGTCTGTATACTATAACACTGCCATGGAAACCCTTATATCAGGAAATCCCAGGTGCTGCTGATTACACCTGGGATTCTGTTACTGCTACCAAAACCTGGTCTGGATCCTCCACATTACTTTTGTGGTAGGGTATGCTGGCTCTGCCACACTCCCCCCCCCCCCCCCCCCCTTAGCTTCAACCACCATAGTGAAGCTACACAATTTGCAGGCAAGCATTTTGCCTCGCCCACCTCTACTGGTAACATCCACCCTGGTAAACAGCCCTCCACCACTTTCCAGAGGTTGTTCACCTTACCT
This sequence comes from Crinia signifera, assembly GCF_055691185.1. NCBI lineage: Eukaryota > Metazoa > Chordata > Amphibia > Anura > Myobatrachidae > Crinia > Crinia signifera. Next base: position 4,904 of record NW_028142467.1, on the reverse strand, counting down.
TCTTCATCCTCCGCTTGCTTCACCATAGGGTTGCTTGGAGTATCAGGACCTACAGACCTCCTGAAAAGGGAATCGGTATTGAAGTGCTTTTTCCCTGGAAGATGCCTCGCCTCAAACTTAAATGGCTGCAAGGCCAAAAACCAACAGGCAGTGGTGTAGCTAGGTGCCACGGCGCCCGGAGCAAGGGCATGTTTTGCGCTTCCCCAATTTGTAGTAGGTGAGGCTCCTGCGCAGTGAAAAGTGGGCACAGCCCAATATTATACCACACACCGTAATGCCCATTGCACATTTTAGCAAACTTTGCAATACCAATTACACATAATGCAAATTACACATAATGCCACACATGATGCCCATTGCATACTATATAACACACCCTAACACACCGAAATGCCCATCACATACTATTTAACAAACCGTAATGCCCATTACACATTTAACACATAAGTGCCACTTACCTATATGCTCAATGCCAGGGGTTCATGCTCAATGCCAAGGGGGACAGAAATTGCTCATTGCCAAGGGGGACTGAAATTGCTTGCAGGGAGGGAAGGTGGGAGTAATAGTGTGGATCAGGGAGGGAGGGTGGGAGTAGTAGTGTGGAGCAGGGAGGGAGGGTGGGAGTAGTAGTGTGGAGTGAGGGTGGGAGGGAGTAATGTGGAACAGGGAGGGAGGGACTAGTGTGGAAAAGGGAGGGAGGGTGGGAGTAGTAGTGTGAAGTGAGGGTGGGAGGGAGTAGTGTGGAGCCCCCCAGCTGTCAGGGGAAGTGTGCGGTCGGCACAGCAGTGGTGCTTGCAGTCACATGGCCACCAGTGGGGGACCTCTTTTCTGGTGTGTGTGCAATCCGTGCACCCCCTTTCCCCCTGTCGCCGGGCCTGCCCGCTCCCAGCTCCCCGCTGTACCCGGGAGACGTGGACTGTGCTGCTATTTAAAAATCACCTCTCCCACTGGACAGCGCTAGCCAATAGGCACTCGCGGCCCAGCAGCCACCAGCTGATTGGCTGCTGGACCGCAAGCGCCTATTGGCTAGCAGTCCAGCAAATGACGTGAATTTTAAATAGCACCACGTCTCCCGGACACAGCAGGGAGCTGGGAGATAGCATAGGGAGACAGAGTAGGCAGACAAGATTGCAGGGGAGCGGGCGAGCTGGCGGTGCCGGCACGGCTCCGGCGCCCTTATAGCTTCCAGCGCCAAGATCTTGTGCTCCACCGGCACCGCCCTCACAACGCCTCTGCCAACAGGTCACACAACCTCTCATTTCTTTATTATTTATCTCTTTATTTGTATGCATTCACTGTAAGGGTGCATGGTCTGTGACCAACAAAAACTCTTGCTCCAATTAATAATACATTAATGACTCAACTGCCCACTTAATGGCCAAGTACTCCTTCTCTCTGGGCAATAATTTATGGCTAAGGTAGGGAATGGGCTTCTCCTCTCCATCTACCTCTTGGAAGAGGAATGCTCCTAATCCTGTCACAGAGGCATCTGTCTGTAACACAATTTTTTTTCTAAAGTCAGGAGCTTGCAAGACAGTGTTGGTATGCTAAACTCGTCTTAAATCCTGCCAAGCAGTTTCCACTGGTCTAGACCATGTTATCTTGTCTGAGGACTGTTTTCTAAGACATTTGGCTAGCTGTGAAACCTGTGATAATATCCCACCAGACCAAGAAATGTCCTAAATTGTGACTTACTGTACATTTAGGTTTTGACCAGGTGAGGACTGCTTCTACCTTACTAGGCTGGGGTTTAACCTGTCCTCTGCCCCCAATGTACCCAAAAAACTTGGCCTCAATAATACCAATGGCACATTTCTCAGGGTTGGCAGTAAACTCGTGTGCCCCACCCACACCCAAATATAATTATCTCTGCACTGCACAAGTTACATCTGCCCCACCTGCAGTGCACATGGTTTTGTCCATTTGAGAAGGAATTTGCCAGTGCAAGTGAACTAGAATAAGATACAATGGGGGAAATTTACTAAGATGTGTATTGTACTTCGCATGTGATGTTGCTATGGGCAACCAATCAGATCCTGTCTACTATCTTCTACAGGGGGTTAAATAAATAAGAAGTAGATTCTAATTGGTTGCCTATAGCAACATCACATGTGAGGTAGAAAACACTTCTTAGTAAATTTCCCCCAATGTTCGTATGGTATACACTTATATGATCATTCTGTTTTTTGACATGTCTGGACTAACAAAGTGTACCAATAAACAAAACTATCTTGTTGACAGTAATTAAATAGTGTTGTTATCTACACTTCACTGCATATGGTGAACCAATATTTAGGATAATTATTATTTTGGCCCGTTGTATCTGTGGGATTATAAGTATGTTGGATCTGCTATCCAATATGTGACTTTGGTGCCATCTAGTGGTCTAATAATGATAAAGGTATACAGGGAGAGAAGACTGAAAAAGAGAAGTTTATGTTAATATATCCCTGCGATGTGATTGATACACGATACCTGCTACTGATTGCTGTATCCGGATTGGCTTAACCAGTCCCCACAATAGAGCTGGTTGATCCGTGTTTCAATATAAAATTAGCGTGTATCTTCTTTCCATGTTAGAGTGGGGAACCTCCTGATTGGAAATTGCCCTCGCAGAGTAGTGTTCCCTCAATTGTGGATGAGGGAAAGTGGTTGTAAGCAAGATTTGATAGACACTGTTGATTACTGGATACACTGCTTTCTCCCATGTGCTTATAGCATTGATGGGCAATGAGCAGTATCTTTCGGGTCCAGTGTGTCTGCAAATGAAAATATAAGAAATCTGGGTTGCTGGAATATTTAATATGGCAGGGTGTCGCCTGTCAATATGTTGCTCACAACCAGATATAGAAATAGGAGACAAGTGATTAGTAGTGTATCAAAAGAAACAAGTGTTCAAAAAGCACCAAATTATATGCAGATGTACCAAATCTCAAAATAATCTTGATATCCATAAACTCACCATCGGCAATCTTTATGCCCCACACTTTAATAACTTATCTAAACCTTACTTAACTTAACACTAAAATAATGAGACAGACATGAGTGCTGGCGTTGCAAATATGAATGTCAAATTTATTAATTGACAAATTATAAGGGCACGGTAGTGCCCTTATATTAAGGCTGAATCCAACGAACGGATTTTTCCCATAGGGAACTTTTCGGATGGGGGCATGGTGTTTGAGGGACTGCACCTCAAAAGTGACTGGGCGTACTGAGCTGAAATTTGGCAGGTACGCGTAGAATCGTCAACCGGTGCTGCGTGCCAAATTTCAGGGTGAAATATTAAAAAATGAGCAATTGGGAACGATCTAAACTTCCAACTGCCAGTTTTTTTCTGAGACTTCAGAAATGACACTTTGTCACCCATGTTAGTCTATGAGGGGTTTTTTGGGAAGGCATAACTCGGGGTAGAGGAACAATTGAGACTTGGGGTTTGTTTTATTAGGTAGATATTGTCCCAGTGGAGTGCCTTTTGGGGTTGAGGATTTTCAGATAGGTACAGTTTTTATTAAATTTAGTGAAACGTCCCCCATTATAAAGATAGGAGCTCCAACTTGTTGCGCATGCGCAGTACACAGCCGCCAGGAGGGGGAGTACTTAATAGGCTTCACTTGGGTGTACCAAGATGGCCGCTCAAAGCCTGTTGTCCGGCGCAAGCAATTATATTATTCCAGTTAAGGGCGGGGGGGATAGACCGGAATTAAAGGACTCAGGGGGGGCTCCCCATCCCGCCACACACTCTGAGTCGCCAGTGACAGGCAGCGGCTCCCGGGGGGCACCCCATCCCGCCGCACACCCGGAGCCGCCAGTGACAGCGCCGAAGCCGGTGACAGGCAGCGGCTCCCGGGGGGCACCCCATCCCGCCGCACACCCGGAGCCGCCAGTGACAGCGCCGCAGCCGGTGACAGGCAGCGGCTCCCGGGGGGGGCTCCCAATCCCGCCGCACACTTGGAGCCGCCAGTGACAGGCAGCAGCTCCCGGGGGGCACCCCATCCCGCTGCACACCCAGAGCCGCCAGTGACAGGCAGCGGCTCCCGGGGGGCACCCCATCCCGCTGCACACCCAGAGCCGCCAGTGACAGCGCCGCAGCCGGTGACAGGCAGCGGCTCCCGGGGGGGCTCCCCATCCCGCCGCACACCCGGAGCCGCCGGTGACAGGCAGCGGCTCCCGGGGGCATCCCATCCCGCAATGGCATGGCTCAGGAAGAAGGAGCCTACTGCATGCTGCTGCAGCTGGAGGAGATCGGGGAGAAGTCCACACTCCTCCAGCCGGTGACAGGCAGCGGCTCCCGGGGGGCTCCCCATCCCTCCACACACCCGCAGCATGGCGTTGCACGCTTAGCCAGGAGGCCAGGCCGACAGGTATGACCGAGCAGCTGAAGAACCTCTTTTTGCCCCCCCCCCCCTGTGTACGCTGTCTCCCCTGAGTGCCCCCGTGTGTACGCTGTCTCCCCTGAGTGCCCCCCGTGTGTACGCTGTCTCCCCTGAGTGCCCCCCGTGTGTACGCTGTCTCCCCTGAGTGCCCCCCGTGTGTACGCTGTCTCCCTGGGCCCTGAGTGCCCCGATCCCGTGTGTACGCTGTCTCCCCTGAGTGCCCCCCGTGTGTACGCTGTCTCCCCTGAGTGCCCCCCGTGTGTACGCTGTCTCCCCTGAGTGCCCCCCGTGTGTACGCTGTCTCCCCGTGTGTACGCTGTCTCCCCTGAGTGCCCCCCGTGTGTACGCTGTCTCCCCTGAGTGCCCCCCGTGTGTACGCTGTCTCCCCTGAGTGCCCCCCGTGTGTACGCTGTCTCCCCTGAGTGCCCCCCGTGTGTACGCTGTCTCCCCTGAGTGCCCCCCGTGTGTACGCTGTCTCCCCTGAGTGCCCCCCGTGTGTACGCTGTCTCCCCTGAGTGCCCCCCGTGA